>NC_068430.1:31037908-31104192 GCF_023373465.1 Oncorhynchus keta | reverse complement strand
GAGGCAGAGAATCCCAGTGGAAAGAGGGAACCGGCCAGGCAGAGACAGCAAGGGCGGTTCGTTGCTCCAGAGCCTTTCCGTTCACCTTCCCACTCCTGGGCCAGACTACACTCAATCATATGACCCACTGAAGAGATGAGTCTTCAGTAAAGACTTAAAGGTTGAGACCGAGTTTGCGTCTCTGACATGGGTAGGCAGACCGTTCCATAAAAATGGAGCTCTATAGGAGAAAGCCCTGCCTCCAGCTGTTTGCTTAGAAATTCTAGGGACAATTAGGAGGCCTGCGTCTTGTGACCGTAGCGTACGTGTAGGTATGTACGGCAGGACCAAATCAGAGAGGTAGGTAGGAGCAAGCCCATGTAATGCTTTGTAGGTTAGCAGTAAAACCTTGAAATCAGCCCTTGCTTTGACAGGAAGCCAGTGTAGAGAGGCTAGCACTGGAGTAATATGATCAAATTTTTTGGTTCTAGTCAGGATTCTAGCAGCCGTATTTAGCACTAACTGAAGTTTATTTGGTATCCGGGTAGCGGAAGTAGAGCATTGCAGTAATTAACCTAGAGTGACAAAAGCATGATTAATTTTTCTGCATGTTTTAGACTAGAAAGTTTCTGATTTTGCAATGTTACGTGATGGAAAAAAGCTGTCCTCGAAATGAGTAAATGTCTAAAGAGATCAGGTCCAGGAAGTAGCCAAAGGTCCTTCTAAGTTTTATTTGAGGCGACTGTACAACCATTAAGATTAATTTGTCAGATTCAACAGAAGATCTCTTTGTTTCTTTGGGACCCTAGAACAAGCATCTCTGTTTTGTCCGAGTTTAATAGTAGAAAGTTTGCAGCCATCCACTTCCTTATATCTGAAACACATGCTTCTAGCGAGGGGCAATTTTGGGGCTTCACCATGTTTCATTGAAATGTACAGCTGTGTCATCCGCATAGCAGTGAAAGTTTACATTATGTTTTCGAATAACATCCCCAAGAGGTAAAATATATAGTGAAAACAATAGTGGTCCTAAAACAGAACCTTGAGGAACACCGAATGTACAGTTGATTTGTCAGAGGACAAACCATTCACAGAGACAAACTGATATCTTTCCGACAGATAAGATCTAAACCAGGCCAGAACTTGTCCGTGTAGACCAATTTGGGTTTCCAATCTCTCCAAAAGAATGTGGTGATCGATGGTATCAAAAAGCAGCACTAAGGTCTAGGAGCACGAGGACAGATGCAGAGCCTCGGTCCGATGCCATTAAAATGTCATTTACCACCTTCACAAGTGCCGTCTCAGTGCTATGATGGGGTCTAAAACCAGACTGAAGCATTTCGTATACATTGTTTGTCTTCAGGAAGGCAGTGAGTTGCTGCGCAACAGCCTTCTCTAAAATCTTTGAGAGGAATGGAAGATTCGATATAGGCCGATAGTTTTATATTTTCTGGGTCAAGGTTTGGCTTTTTCAAGAGAGGCTTTATTACTGCCACTTTTAGTGAGTTTGGTACACATCCAGTGGATAGAGAGCCGTTTATTATGTTCAACATAGGAGGGGCCAAGCACAGGAAGCAGCTCTTTCAGTAGTTTAGTTGGAATAGGGTCCAGTATACAGCTTGAAGGTTTAGAGGCCATGATTATTTTCATCATTGTGTCAAGAGATATAGTACTAAAAACACTTGAGCGTCTCTCTTGATCCTAGGTCTGGCAGAGTTGTGCAGACTCAGGACAACTGAGGTTTGGAGGAATACACAGGTTTAAAGAGGAGTCCGTAATTTGCTTTCTAATAATCATAATCTTTTCCTCAAAGAAGTTCATGAATTTATCACTGCTAAAGTGAAAGTCATCCTCTCTTGGGGAATGCTGCTTTTTAGTTAGCTTTGCCACAGTATCAAAAAGGAATTTCGGATTGTTCTTATTTTCCTCAATTAAGTTAGAAAAATAGGACGATCGAGCAGCAATAAGGGCTCTTCGGTACTGCACGGTACCGTCCTTCCAAGCTAGTCGGAAGACTTCCAGTTTGGTGTGGCGCCATTTCGTTCCAATTTTCTGGAAGCTTGCTTCAGAGCTCGGGTATTTCTGTGTACAGGGAGCTAGTTTCTTATGAGACATTTTTTAGTTTTTAGGGGTGCAACTGCATCTAGGGTATTGCGCAAGGTTAAATTGAGATCCTCAGTTAGGTGGTTAGCAGTTTTTGTCCTCTGGCGTCGCTTAGGTAGGCAGAGGAGTCTGGAAGGGCATCAAGGAATCTTTGTGTTGTCTGTGAATTTATAGCACGACTTTTGATGTTCCTTGGTTGGGGTCTGAGCAGATTATTTGTTGCAATTGCAAACGTAATAAAATGGTGGTCCGATAGTCCAGGATTATGAGGAAAAACATTAAGATCCACAACATTTATTCCATGGGACAAAACTAGGTCAGCGTATGACTGTGACAGTGAGTGGGTCCAGAGACATGTTGGACAAAACCCACTGAGTCGATGATGGCTCCAAAAGCCTTTTGGAGTGGGTCTGTGGACTTTTCCATGTGAATATTAAAGTCACCAAAGATTAGAATATTATCTGCAATGACTACAAGGTCTGATAGAATTCAGGAACTCAGTGAGAAACGCTGTATATGGCCCAGGAGGCCTGTAAACAGTAGCTATAAAAAGTGATTGAGTAGGCTGCATAGATTTCATGACTAGAAGCTCAAAAGACAGAAAACATCATTTTTTTTTTGTAAATTGAAATTTGCTATCGTAAATGTGCAACACCTCCGCCTTTGCGGGATGCACGGGGATATGGTCACTAGTGTAGCCAGGAGGTGAGGCCTCATTTAACACAGTAAATTCATCAGGCTTAAGCCATGTTTCAGTCAGGCCAATCACATCAAGATTATGATCAGTGATTAGTTCATTGACTATAATTGCCTTTGAAGTAAGGGATCTAACATTAAGTAGCCCTATTTTGAGATGTGAGGTATCATGATCTCTTTCAGTAATGACAGGAATGGAAGGTGGTCTTTATCCTAGTGAGATTGCTAAGGCGAACACCGCCATGTTTAGTTTTGCCCAACCTAGGTCGAGGCACAGACACGGTCTCAATGGTGATAGCTGAGCTGACTACACTGACTATGCTAGTGGCAGACTCCACTATGCTGGCAGGCTGGCTAATAGCCTGCTGCCTGGCCTGCACCCTATTTCATTGTGGAGCTAGAGGAGTTAGAGCCCTGTCTATGTTGGCAGATAAGATGAGCACCCCTCCAGCTAGGATGGAGTCCGTCACTCCTCAGCAGGTCAGGCTTGGTCCTGTTTGTGGGTGAGTCCCAGAAAGAGGGCCAATTATCTACAAATTCTATCTTTTGGGAGGGCAGAAAACAGTTTTCAACCAGCGATTGAGTTGTGAGACTCTGCTGTAGAGCTCATCACTCCCCCTAACTGGGAGGGCCAGAGACAATTACTCGATGCCGACACATCTT
Organism: Oncorhynchus keta; assembly: GCF_023373465.1. Lineage (NCBI taxonomy): Eukaryota > Metazoa > Chordata > Actinopteri > Salmoniformes > Salmonidae > Oncorhynchus > Oncorhynchus keta. Next base: position 31,100,751 of record NC_068430.1, on the reverse strand, counting down.
TCTAGCTGATATGCACGCAGAAGCTATGTTGCGCTTGGTGATCTCTGACTGTTTCATCCTAACATCGTTGGTGCCGACGTGGATAACAATATCTCTATACTCTCTACACTCGCCAGTTTTAGCTTTAGCCAGCACCATCTTCAGATTAGCCTTAACGTCGGTAGCCCTGCCCCGGGTAAACAGTGTATGATCGCTGGATGATTCGCTTTAAGTCTAATACTGCGGGTAATGGAGTCGCCAATGACTAGAGTTTTCAATTTGTCAGAGCTAATGGTGGGAAGCTTCGGCGTCTCAGACCCCGTAACGGGAGGAGTAGAGACCAGAAGACTCGGCCTCTGACACCGACCCGCTGCTTAATGGGGAAAACCGGTTGAAAGTTTCTGTCTGCTGAATGAGCGACACCGGTTGAGCGTTCCTACAGCATTTCCTTCCAGAAACCGTGAGAAGTTGTCCGGCTGCGGGGACTGTGCCAGGGGATTTATACTACTATCTGCACTTACTGGTGGCACAGACGCTGTTTCATCCTTTCCTACACTGAAATTACCCTTGCCTAACGATTGCGTCTGAAGCTGGGCTTGCAGTACAGCTATCCTCGCCGTAAAAAACTGCGGCTGCAATTAGAAGGCATCATGTTAATGTTACTACTTAGCTTCGGCTGTTGGAGGTCCTGACGAATCGTGTCCAGATAAAGCGTCCGGGTGAAAAAGTTGAGGAAAAAATAAATATATGAACGGTAATTAAAAAAGTGAAACCCGTAAAGTTGTCAGGTAGCAAAATAGGTTGGCAACAAAGCACAGCAATTCGAAAACAAGCCTGCAAGTTGAGGCCAGCTCTAGGAAGGGTCTTGGAGGTTCCAAACTTCTTCCATTTTAAGAATGAGGAAGGCCACTGTGTTCTTGGGGACCTTCAATGCTGCAGAATTGTTTTGGTACCCTTCCCCAGATCTGTGCCTCTACACAATCCTGTCTCGGGGGCTCTACGGACAATTCCTTTGACCTCATGTCATGGTTTTAGCTCTGACATGCACTGTTAACTGTGGGACCTTATATAGACAGGTGTGCCTTTCCAAATTATGTAAAATCAATTGAATTTACCACAAGTGGACTCCAATCAAGTTGTAGAAACATCTCAAGTATGATCAATGGAAACAGGATGCACCTGAGCTCAATTCCAAGTCTCATAGCAAAGGGTCTGAATAGTTATGTAAATAAGTTATTATGGGGTATTTTGTGTAGATTTCTGAGATGTTATATATTTAATCTATTTTAGAATCAGACTGTAACATAGCAAAATCTGGAAAAAGTCAAGGGTCTGAATACTTTCCGAATGCACTGTAACTGCCAAAATAAAGTAATCACCAACATAAAGTGTCTTAATAGGGTGTTGGCCCACCATGAGCAGCCAGAACAGATTCACTGTGCCTTCATATAGATTCTACAAGTGTCTCTGGAACTCTATTGGAGGGATGTGGCGTCATTCTTCCAGTTTGTGTTTGTTGATGGTTGTGGAAACGCTGTCTCCAGAATCTCCCATAAGTGTTCAATTGGGTTGATCTGGTGACTGAGACACACACACCATTTAAACCCCCTATGCATCGTTGAGGCCCCTCTTTCAAAGTCACTGAGATCTCTTCTTCTAGCCATGTTAGACAAAATAATGACAAACTGGTCATTTTATACATCACCCTAAGCATGATGAAATGTTAATTGCTTAATTAACTCTGGAACCACACCTGTGTGGAAGCACCTGCTTTCAATATACTTTCTATCCCTCATTTACTATGTCATCATGGTGATCGTGAACAGAGTGTGTATGAGAGTGAGAGAATGCACTGGCAGCACTGAGCATTGAATGAGGTGTCCCGTAGGGTAGCTCAACCAGATAGAAGTTTAGCCATTTTCGCATAATATTTCCAATCGTTTACCTTGGGGTAGGAGTAAAAATCTATTTGGAACTGAACATGATTAACTACGTTGAGAGTGTTAGCATGTATTAGCATTAAGCTAAGCTAAACTTTGCCATATCACACACAGGTTTGCTTCTGAATGTTTTTAATTTAATTCATTTATTTAACCTATATTTAACCAGGTAGGCTAGTTGAGAACAAGTTCTCATTTGCAACTGCGATCATAGCATTTCAGCTAGCATTCTAAGCTAAACCAGCTAGATCACATTGAGACATGCTGGGAGACTAGCATGTTGAACTAAACCAGCTAGATTACAATAAGATGTGCTGAAATCATTGGCATGCTAACATGAAGGGCCAATTCGTCAGGGACTTTTTTCTATTGTGTTTTGACAGTACATTTGTTTGTGTGTAACTCTGTGTTGTTTTGTCACACTGCTTTGCTTTATCTTGGCCAGGTCAGAGTTGTAAATGAGAACTTGTTCTCCACTGGTCTACCTGGTTAAATAAAGGTTAAATAAAATGAATAAAAATGAAGCTCAACTAGATCACCAAGATGTGCAGGAAATGTCATCATGCTAAACTAAACTTAGGAGTGGACTTGTCTCTCTGGCTGGCATTCCGAGGCGAGACGATTGAGTTTGAAAATGTAATCACCCAATTCGTCAGAGCCGACAAATACAACCAGAGGCATTGTGTCTGTCAGTGTGTAGCTAGTGGTAGTATGAGTTTTTCTTGGTCAGGTCCTGTTTCTGATGTAGCGTATTTGCAGAAGTAAAAGTGATCGAATTAGAAGTGCATGTAGTGGTGTAATAGTGTTAATAGTAGCAGAGTAGTAGTGGTGTAATAGTGTTAATAGTAGTGGTGTAATAGTGTTAATAGTAGCAGTAGTGGTGGTGTAATAGTGTTACTAGTAGTAGTGGTGTAATAGTGTTAATAGTAGTGGTGTAATAGTGGTGGTGTAATAGTGTTAATAGTAGTGGTGTAATAGTGTTAATAGTAGTGGTGTAATAGTGTTAATAGTAGTGGTGTAATAGTGTTAATAGTAGTGGTGTAATAGTGTTAATAGTAGTGGTGTAATAGTGTTAATAGCAGTAGTAGTAGTGTGTAATAGTGTAATAATAGTAGTAGTAGTGTGTAATAGTGTTAATAGTAGTAGTTGTAGTGTAATGTAATAGTGTTATAGTGGCAGTAGTAGTGGTGTAATAGTGTTAATAGTAGTAGTAGTAGTAGTGTAGTGTGTTAATAGTGTTAATAGTAATGGTGTTAATAGTGGTGGTGTAATAGTGTTAATAGTAGTGGTGTAATAGTGTTAATAGTAGTGGTGTAATAGTGTTAATAGTAGTGGTGTAATAGTGTTAACAGCAGTAGTACTGGTGTAATACTGTTAATAGCAGCAGTAGTGGTGTAATAGTGTTAATACCAGTAGTAATGGTGTAATAGTGTTACTAGTAGTGGTGTAATAGTGTTAATAGTAGTAGTGTAATAGTGTTACTAGTAGTAGTGCAATAGTGTTACTAGTAGTAGTAGTGGTGTAATAGTGTTAATAGTAGTAGTAATGGTGTAATAGTGTTACTAGTAGTGGTGTAATAGTGTTACTAGTAGTGGTGTAATAGTGTTACTAGTAGTAGTGTAATAGTGTTACTAGTAGTAGTAATGGTGTAATAGTGTTACTAGTAGTGGTGTAATAGTGTTACTAGTAGTAGTGTAATAGTGTTACTAGTAGTAGTGTAATAGTGTTACTAGTAGTAGTAGTGGTGTAATAGTGTTAATAGTAGTAGTAGTAGTGGTGTAATAGTGGTAATAATAGTAGTAGTAGTGGTGTAATAGTGTTAATAGTAGTAGTAGTAGTAGTGGTGTAATAGTGTTAATAGTAATGGTGTAATAGTGGTGGTGTAATAGTGTTAATAGTAGTGGTGTAATAGTGTTAATAGTAGTGGTGTAATAGTGTTAATAGTAGTGGTGTACTAGTGTTAACAGCAGTAGTACTGGTGTAATACTGTTAATAGCAGCAGTAGTGGTGTAATACTGTTAATAGCAGCAGTAGTGGTGTAATAGTAGTGGTAGTGGTGTAATAGTGTTAATAGTAGTAGTAATGGTGTAATAGTGTTACTAGTAGTGGTGTAATAGTGTTAATAGTAGTAGTGTAATAGTGTTAATAGTAGTAGTGTAATAGTGTTACTAGTAGTAGTGCAATAGTGTTAATAGTAGTAGTAGTGGTGTAATAGTGTTAATAGTAGTGGTAATGGTGTAATAGTAGTGGTAGTGGTGTAATAGTGTTAATAGTAGTGGTGTAATAGTGTTAATAGTAGCAGTAGTAGTGGTGTATTAGTGTTAATAGTAGCAGGAGTAGTGGTGTAATAATGTTAATAGTAGTGGTGTAATAGTGTTAATAGTAGCAGTAGTAGTGTTGTAATTGTGTTAATAGTAGCAGTAGTAGTGGTGTATTAGTGTTAATAGTAGCAGTAGTAGTGGTGTATTAGTGTTAATAGTAGCAGGAGTAGTGGTGTAATAATGTTAATAGTAGTAGTAGTGGTGTAATAGTTTTACTAGTAGTAGTAGTGGTGTAATAGTGTTGATAGTAGTAGTAATGGTGTAATAGTGTTACTAGTAGTGGTGTAATAGTGGTACTAGTAGTAGTGTAATAGTGTTACTAGTAGTAGTGCAATAGTGTTAATAGTAGTAGTAGTGGTGTAATAGTTTTAATAGTAGTAGTAGTGGTGTAATAGTGTTACTAGTAGTGGTGTAATAGTGTTACTAGTAGTAGTGCAATAGTGTTAATAGTAGTAGTAGTGGTGGTGTAATAGTGTTACTAGTAGTAGTGCAATAGTGTTAATAGTAGTAGTGGTGTAATAGTGTTAATAGTAGTAGTAGTGGTGTAATAGTGGTAATAATAGTGGCAGTAGTGGTGGGGTAATAGTGTTAATAGTAGTAGTAGTAGTGGTGTAATAGTGTTAATAGTAGCAGTAGTGGTATAATAGTGTTAATAGTAGTAGTAGTGGTGTAATAGTGGTAATAATAGTGGCAGTAGTGGTGGTGTAATAGTGTTAATAGTAGCAGTAGTAGTGTTGTAATAGTGTTAATAGTAGTAGTAGTAGTAGTAGTAGTAGTAGTAGTGCTGTAATAGTAGTAGTAGTAGTGGTGTAATAGTGTTAATAGTAGTGGTGTAATAGTGTTAATAGTAGTAGTGGTGTAATAGTGTTAATAGTAGCAGAGTAGTAGTGGTGTAATAGTGTTAATAGTAGCGGAGTAGTAGTGGTGTAATAGTGTTAATAGTAGTGGTGTAATAGTGTTAATAGTAGCAGTAGTGGTGGTGTAATAGTGTTACTAGTAGTAGTGGTGTAATAGTAGTGGTGTAATAGTGGTGGTGTAATAGTGTTAATAGTAGTGGTGTAATAGTGTTAATAGTAGTGGTGTAATAGTGTTAATAGTAGTGATGTAATAGTGTTAATAGTAGTGGTGTAATAGTGTTAATAGTAGTGGTGTAATAGTGTTAATAGCAGTAGTAGTAGTGGTGTATTAGTGTTAATATTAGCAGGAGTAGTGGTGTAATAATGTGAATAGCAGTAGTAGTGGTGTAATAGTGTTAATAGTAGAGTAATAGTGGTGTAATAGTGTTAATAGTAGTGGTGTAATAGTGTTAATAGTAGAGTAATAGTGGTGTAATAGTGTTAATAGTAGTGGTGTAATAGTGTTAATAGTAGTGGTGTAATAGTGTTAATAGTAGAGTAATAGTGGTGTAATAGTGTTAATAGTAGTGGTGTAATAGTGTTAATAGTAGTGGTGTAATAGTGTTAATAGTAGAGTAATAGTGGTGTAATAGTGGTGTAATAGTGTTAATAGCAGTAGTAGTGGTGTAATAATGTTAATAGTAGCAGTAGTAGTGGTGTAATAGTGTTACTAGTAGTGGTGTAATAGTGTTACTAGTAGTGGTGCAATAGTGTTACTAGTAGTAGTGTAATAGTGTTACTAGTAGTAGTGCAATAGTGTTAATAGTAGTAGTAGTGGTGTAATAGTTTTAATAGTAGTAGTGGTGTAATAGTGTTACTAGTAGTGGTGCAATAGTGTTACTAGTAGTAGTAGTGGTGTAATAGTGTTAATAGTAGTAGTAATGGTTTAATAGTGTTACTAGTAGTGGTGTAATAGTGTTACTAGTAGTAGTGTAATAGTGTTACTAGTAGTAGTGCAATAGTGTTAATAGTAGTAGTAGTGGTGTAATAGTGTTAATAGTAGTAGTAGTGGTGTAATAGTGGTAATAATAGTAGTAGTAGTGGTGTAATAGTGGTAATAATAGTGGCAGTAGTGGTGGTGTAGTAGTAGTAGTAGTGGTGTAATAGTGTTAATAGTAATGGTGTAATAGTGGTGGTGTAATAGTGTTAATAGTAGTGGTGTAATAGTGTTAATAGTAGTGTTGTAATAGTGTTAATAGTAGTGGTGTAATAGTGTTAATAGTAGTGGTGTAATAGTGTTAACAGCAGTAGTACTGGTGTAATACTGTTAATAGCAGCAGTAGTGGTGTAATAGTGTTAATACCAGTAGTAATGGTGTAATAGTGTTACTAGTAGTAGTGCAATAGTGTTAATAGTAGTAGTAGTGGTGTGATAGTGTTAATAGTAGTAGTAGTGGTGTGATAGTGTTACTAGTAGTGGTGTAATAGTGTTACTAGTAGTAGTGCAATAGTGTTAATAGTAGTAGTAGTGGTGTAATAGTGTTAATAGTAGTAGTAATGGTGTAATAGTAGTGGTAGTGGTGTAATAGTGTTAATAGTAGTGGTGTAATAGTGTTAACAGTAGCAGTAGTAGTGGTGTATTAGTGTTAATAGTAGCAGGAGTAGTGGTGTAATAATGTTAATAGTAGTGGTTTAATAGTGTTAATAGTAGCAGTAGTAGTGTTGTAATTGTGTTAATAGTAGCAGTAGTAGTGGTGTATTAGTGTTAATAGTAGCAGTAGTAGTGGTGTATTAGTGTTAATAGTAGCAGGAGTAGTGGTGTAATAGTTTTACTAGTAGTAGTAGTGGTGTAATAGTGTTGATAGTAGTAGTAATGGTGTAATAGTGTTACTAGTAGTGGTGTAATAGTGGTACTAGTAGTAGTGCAATAGTGTTAATAGTAGTAGTAGTGGTGTAATAGTGTTGATAGTAGTAGTAATGGTGTAATAGTGTTACTAGTAGTGGTGTAATAGTGTTACTAGTAGTAGTAATGGTGTAATAGTGTTACTAGTAGTGGTGTAATAGTGTTACTAGTAGTAGTGTAATAGTGTTACTAGTAGTAGTGTAATAGTGTTACTAGTAGTAGTAGTGGTGTAATAGTGTTAATAGTAATGGTGTAATAGTGGTGGTGTAATAGTGTTAATAGTAGTGGTGTAATAGTGTTAATAGTAGTGGTGTAATAGTGTTAATAGTAGTGGTGTACTAGTGTTAACAGCAGTAGTACTGGTGTAATACTGTTAATAGCAGCAGTAGTGGTGTAATACTGTTAATAGCAGCAGTAGTGGTGTAATAGTAGTGGTAGTGGTGTAATAGTGTTAATAGTAGTAGTAATGGTGTAATAGTGTTACTAGTAGTGGTGTAATAGTGTTAATAGTAGTAGTGTAATAGTGTTACTAGTAGTAGTGCAATAGTGTTAATAGTAGTGGTAATGGTGTAATAGTAGTGGTAGTGGTGTAATAGTGTTAATAGTAGTGGTGTAATAGTGTTAATAGTAGCAGTAGTAGTGGTGTATTAGTGTTAATAGTAGCAGGAGTAGTGGTGTAATAATGTTAATAGTAGTGGTGTAATAGTGTTAATAGTAGCAGTAGTAGTGTTGTAATTGTGTTAATAGTAGCAGTAGTAGTGGTGTATTAGTGTTAATAGTAGCAGTAGTAGTGGTGTATTAGTGTTAATAGTAGCAGGAGTAGTGGTGTAATAATGTTAATAGTAGTAGTAGTGGTGTAATAGTTTTACTAGTAGTAGTAGTGGTGTAATAGTGTTGATAGTAGTAGTAATGGTGTAATAGTGTTACTAGTAGTGGTGTAATAGTGGTACTAGTAGTAGTGTAATAGTGTTACTGGTAGTAGTGAAATAGTGTTAATAGTAGTAGTAGTGGTGTAATAGTTTTAATAGTAGTAGTAGTGGTGTAATAGTGTTACTAGTAGTGGTGTAATAGTGTTACTAGTAGTAGTGCAATAGTTTTAATAGTAGTAGTAGTGGTGTAATAGTGTTACTAGTAGTGGTGTAATAGTGTTACTAGTAGTAGTGCAATAGTGTTAATAGTAGTAGTAGTGGTGTAATAGTGTTACTAGTAGTAGTGCAATAGTGTTAATAGTAGTAGTAGTGGTGTAATAGTGTTAATAGTAGTAGTAGTGGTGTAATAGTGGTAATAATAGTGGCAGTAGTGGTGGGGTAATAGTGTTAATAGTAGTATAATAGTGTTAATAGTAGTAATAGTAGTAGTAGGTGTAATAGTGGTAATAATAGTGGTGTAATAGTGTTAATAGTAGTAGTAGTAGTGGTGTAATAGTGTTAATAGTAGCAGTAGTGGTATAATAGTGTTAATAGTAGTAGTAGTGGTGTAATAGTGGTAATAATAGTGGCAGTAGTGGTGGTGTAATAGTGTTAATAGTAGCAGTAGTAGTGTTGTAATAGTGTTAATAGTAGTAGTAGTAGTAGTAGTAGTGCTGTAATAGTAGTAGTAGTAGTGGTGGTGTAATAGTGTTAGTAGTAGTGGTGTAATAGTGTTAATAGTAGTAGTGGTGTAATAGTGTTAATAGTAGCAGAGTAGTAGTGGTGTAATAGTGTTAATAGTAGCGGAGTAGTAGTGGTGTAATAGTGTTAATAGTAGTGGTGTAATAGTGTTAATAGTAGCAGTAGTGGTGGTGTAATAGTGTTACTAGTAGTAGTGGTGTAATAGTAGTGGTGTAATAGTGGTGGTGTAATAGTGTTAATAGTAGTGGTGTAATAGTGTTAATAGTAGTGGTGTAATAGTGTTAATAGTAGTGATGTAATAGTGTTAATAGTAGTGGTGTAATAGTGTTAATAGTAGTGGTGTAATAGTGTTAATAGCAGTAGTAGTAGTGGTGTATTAGTGTTAATATTAGCAGGAGTAGTGGTGTAATAATGTGAATAGCAGTAGTAGTGGTGTAATAGTGTTAATAGTAGAGTAATAGTGGTGTAATAGTGTTAATAGTAGTGGTGTAATAGTGTTAATAGTAGAGTAATAGTGGTGTAATAGTGTTAATAGTAGTGGTGTAATAGTGTTAATAGTAGTGGTGTAATAGTGTTAATAGTAGAGTAATAGTGGTGTAATAGTGTTAATAGCAGTAGTAGTGGTGTAATAATGTTAATAGTAGCAGTAGTAGTGGTGTAATAGTGTTACTAGTAGTGGTGTAATAGTGTTACTAGTAGTGGTGTAATAGTGTTACTAGTAGTAGTGTAATAGTGTTACTAGTAGTAGTGCAATAGTGTTAATAGTAGTAGTAGTGGTGTAATAGTTTTAATAGTAGTAGTGGTGTAATAGTGTTACTAGTAGTGGTGCAATAGTGTTACTAGTAGTAGTAGTGGTGTAATAGTGTTAATAGTAGTAGTAATGGTGTAATAGTGTTACTAGTAGTGGTGTAATAGTGTTACTAGTAGTAGTGCAATAGTGTTAATAGTAGTAGTAGTGGTGTAATAGTGTTAATAGTAGTAGTAGTGGTGTAATAGTGGTAATAATAGTAGTAGTAGTGGTGTAATAGTGGTAATAATAGTGGCAGTAGTGGTGGTGTAATAGTGTTAATAGTAGTAGTAGTAGTAGTGGTGTAATAGTGTTAATAGTAATGGTGTAATAGTGGTGGTGTAATAGTGTTAATAGTAGTGGTGTAATAGTGTTAATAGTAGTGTTGTAATAGTGTTAATAGTAGTGGTGTAATAGTGTTAATAGTAGTGGTGTAATAGTGTTAACAGCAGTAGTACTGGTGTAATACTGTTAATAGCAGCAGTAGTGGTGTAATAGTGTTAATACCAGTAGTAATGGTGTAATAGTGTTACTAGTAGTAGTGCAATAGTGTTAATAGTAGTAGTAGTGGTGTGATAGTGTTACTAGTAGTAGTGCAATAGTGTTAATAGTAGTAGTAGTGGTGTAATAGTGTTAATAGTAGTAGTAATGGTGTAATAGTAGTGGTAGTGGTGTAATAGTGTTAATAGTAGTGGTGTAATAGTGTTAATAGTAGCAGTAGTAGTGTTGTAATTGTGTTAATAGTAGCAGTAGTAGTGGTGTATTAGTGTTAATAGTAGCAGTAGTAGTGGTGTATTAGTGTTAATAGTAGCAGGAGTAGTGGTGTAATAGTTTTACTAGTAGTAGTAGTGGTGTAATAGTGTTGATAGTAGTAGTAATGGTGTAATAGTGTTACTAGTAGTGGTGTAATAGTGTTACTAGTAGTAGTGCAATAGTTTTAATAGTAGTAGTAGTGGTGTAATAGTGTTATTAGTAGTGGTGTAATAGTGTTACTAGTAGTAGTGCAATAGTGTTAATAGTAGTAGTAGTGGTGTAATAGTGTTACTAGTAGTAGTGCAATAGTGTTAATAGTAGTAGTAGTGGTGTAATAGTTTTAATAGTAGTAGTAGTGGTGTAATAGTGTTACTAGTAGTGGTGTAATAGTGTTACTAGTAGTAGTGCAATAGTTTTAATAGTAGTAGTAGTGGTGTAATAGTGTTATTAGTAGTGGTGTAATAGTGTTACTAGTAGTAGTGCAATAGTGTTAATAGTAGTAGTAGTGGTGTAATAGTGTTACTAGTAGTAGTGCAATAGTGTTAATAGTAGTAGTAGTGGTGTAATAGTGTTAATAGTAGTAGTAGTGGTGTAATAGTGGTAATAATAGTAGTAGTAGTGGTGTAATAGTGGTAATAATAGTGGCAGTAGTGGTGGTGTAATAGTGTTAATAGTAGCAGTAGTAGTGTTGTAATAGTGTTAATAGTAGTAGTAGTAGTAGTGCTGTAATAGTAGTAGTAGTAGTAGTGGTGTAATAGTGTTAATAGTAGTGGTGTAATAGTGTTAATAGTAGTAGTGGTGTAATAGTGTTAATAGTAGCAGTAGTTGTCGTGTAATAGTGTTAATAGTAGTGGTGTAATAGTGTTAATAGTAGTGGTGTAATAGTGTTAATAGTAGTAGTGGTGTAATAGTGTTAATAGTAGCAGTAGTTGTCGTGTAATAGTGTCAATAGTAGTAGTAGTAGTGGTGTAATAGTGTTAATAGTAGTGGTGTAATGCTGTTAATAGTAGTTGTAGTGGTGTAATAGTGTTAATAGCAGTAGTAGTAGTGGTGTAATAGTGTTAATAGTAGTGGTGTAATACTGTTAATAGTAGTTGTAGTGGTGTAATAGTGTTAATAGTAGTGGTGTAATAGTGTTAATAGTAGTAGTGGTGTAATAGTGTTAATAGTAGCAGTAGTTGTCGTGTAATAGTGTTAATAGTAGTGGTGTAATAGTGTTAATAGTAGTGGTGTAATAGTGTTAATAGTAGTAGTGGTGTAATAGTGTTAATAGTAGCAGTAGTTGTCGTGTAATAGTGTCAATAGTAGTAGTAGTAGTGGTGTAATAGTGTTAATAGTAGTGGTGTAATGCTGTTAATAGTAGTTGTAGTGGTGTAATAGTGTTAATAGCAGTAGTAGTAGTGGTGTAATAGTGTTAATAGTAGCAGTAGTAGTGGTGTATTAGTGTTAATAGTAGCATGAGTAGTGGTGTAATAGTGTTAATAGTAGTGGTGTAATAGTGTTAATAGCAGTAGTAGTGGTGTAATAATGTTAATAGCAGTAGTAGTGGTGTATTAGTGTTAATAGTAGCAGGAGTAGTGGTGTAATAGTGTTAATAGTAGTGGTGTAATAGTGTTAATAGCAGTAGTAGTGGTGTAATAATGTTAATAGTAGCAGTAGTAGTAGTGTAATAGTGTTATTAGCAGTAGTAGTGGTGTATTAGTGTTAATAGTAGCAGGAGTAGTGGTGTAATAGTGTTAATAGTAGTGGTGTAATAGTGTTAATAGTAGTGGTGTAATAGTGTTAATAGCAGTAGTAGTGGTGTAATAGTGTTAATAGTAGCAGGAGTAGTGGTGTAATAGTGTTAATAGTGGTGGTGTAATAGTGTTAATAGCAGTAGTAGTGGTGTAATAGTGTTAATAGTAGCAGTAGTAGTGGTGTAATAGTGTTAATAGCAGTGGTGTAATAGTGTTAATAGTAGTAGTGGTGTAATAGTGTTAATAGTAGTAGTAATAGTAGTGGTGTAATAGTGTTAATAGCAGTAGTAGTGGTGTAATAGTGTTAATAGTAGTGGTGTAATAGTGTTAATAGCAGTAGTAGTGGTGTAATAGTGTTAATAGTAGTAGTAGTCGTGTAATGTGTTAATAGTAGTGGTGTAATAGTGTTAATAGTAGTAGTGGTGTAATAGTGTTAATAGCAGTAGTACTGGTGTAATAGTGTTAATAGCAGTAGTAGTGGTGTAATAGTGTTAATAGTAGTGTGTAATAGTGTTAATAGCAGTAGTAGTGGTGTAATAGTGTTAATAGTAGCAGGAGTAGTGGTGTAATAGTGTTAATAGTAGTGTGTAATAGTGTTAATAGTAGTAGTAGTGGTGTAATAGTGTTAATAGTAGTAGTAGTGTGTAGTAATAGTAATAGTGTTAATAGTAGTAGTAGTGGTGTAATAGTGTTAATAGTAGTAGTAGTGGTGTAATAGTGTTAATAGTAGTGGTGTAATAGTGTTAATAGTAGTAGTAGTGTTGTAATAGTGTTAATAGTAGCAGTAGTAGTGGTGTAATAGTGTTAATAGTAGTAGTGGTGGTGTATAGTGTTAATAGTAGTTAATAGTGTTAATAGTAGTAGTAGTGGTGTAATAGTGTTAATAGTAGTAGTAGTAATGGTGTAATAGTAGTAGTAGTAGTGGTGTAATAGTGTTAATAGTAGTAGTAGTGGTGTAATAGTGTTAATAGTAGTGTAATGGTGTAATAGTGTTAATAGTAGTAGTGTAATAGTGTTAATAGTAGTAGTAGTGGTGTAATAGTGTTAATAGTAGTAGTAGTGTAATAGTGTTACTAGTAGTAGTGCAATAGTGTTAATAGTAGTAGTAGTGGTGTAATAGTAATAGTAGTAGTGGTGTAATAGTGTTAATAGTAGTAGTAGTGGTGTAATAGTGTAATAGTAGTAGTAGTGGTAATAGTAGTAGTAGTAGTGGTGTAATAGTAATAGTAGTGGTGTAATAATAGTAGTAGTGGTGTAATAGTGTTAATAGTAGTAGTAGTGGTGTAATAGTGTTAATAGTAGCAGTAGTAGTGGTGTATAGTGTTAATAGTAGTAGTAGTGGTGTAATAGTGTTAATAGTAGTAGTAGTGGTGTAATAGTGGTTAATAGTAGTAGTAGTGGTAGTGGTGTAATAGTGTTAATAGTAGTAGTGGTGTAATAGTGTTAATAGTAGTGGTGTAATAGTGTTAATAATAGTAGTTGTAGTAGTGGTAGTAATAGTGTAATAGTAGTAGTAGTGGTGTAATAGTGTTAATAGTAGTGGTGTAATAGTGTTAATAGTAGTAGTGGTGTAATAGTGTTAATAGTAGCAGTAGTAAATAGTGTTAATAGTAGTAGGTGTGTAATAGTGTTAATAGTAGTGGTGTAATAGTGTTAATAGTAGTAGTGGTGTAATAGTGTTAATAGTAGTAGTAGTGTGTAATAGTGTTAATAGTAGTAGTAGTAGTGGTGTAATAGTGTTAATAGTAGTTGTAATAGTGTTAGTAGTAGTTGTAGTGGTGTAATAGTGTTAATAGTAGTAGTAGTAGTGTGTAATAGTGTTAATAGTTAATAGTGTTAATAGTAGTGGTGTAATAGTGTTAATAGTAGTGGTGTAATAGTGTTAATAGTAGTGGTGTAATAGTGTTAATAGTAGTAGTTGGTGTAATAGTGTTAATAGTAGTGGTGTAATAGTAGTAGTGTAATAGTGTTAATAGTAGTTAATAGTGTTAATAGTAGCAGTAGTTGTCGTGTAATAGTGTTAATAGTAGTAGTAGTAGTGGTGTAATAGTGTTAATAGTAGTGGTGTAATGCTGTTAATAGTAGTTAGTGGTGTAATAGTGTTAATAGCAGTAGTAGTAGTGGTGTAATAGTGTTAATAGTAGCAGTAGTAGTGGTGTAATAGTGTGGTAATAGTAATAGTAGTGGTGTAATAGTGTTAATAGCAGTAGTAGTGGTGTAATAATGTTAATAGCAGTAGTAGTGGTGTATTAGTGTTAATAGTAGCAGGAGTAGTGGTGTAATAGTGTTAATAGTAGTGGTGTAATAGTGTTAATAGCAGTAGTAGTGGTGTAATAATGTTAATAGTAGCAGTAGTAGTAGTGTAATAGTGTTATTAGCAGTAGTAGTGGTGTATTAGTGTTAATAGTAGCAGGAGTAGTGGTGTAATAGTGTTAATAGTAGTGGTGTAATAGTGTTAATAGTAGTGGTGTAATAGTGTTAATAGCAGTAGTAGTGGTGTATTAGTGTTAATAGTAGCAGGAGTAGTGGTGTAATAGTGTTAATAGTGGTGGTGTAATAGTGTTAATAGCAGTAGTAGTGGTGTAATAGTGTTAATAGTAGCAGTAGTAGTCGTGTAATAGTGTTAATAGCAGTGGTGTAATAGTGTTAATAGTAGTAGTCGTGTAATAGTGTTAATAGTAGCAGGAGTAGTGGTGTAATAGTGTTAATAGCAGTAGTAGTGGTGTAATAGTGTTAATAGTAGTGGTGTAATAGTGTTAATAGCAGTAGTAGTGGTGTAATAGTGTTAATAGTAACAGTAGTAGTCGTGTAATAGTGTTAATAGTAGTGGTGTAATAGTGTTAATAGTAGAGTAATAGTGGTGTAATAGTGTTAATAGCAGTAGTACTGGTGTAATAGTGTTAATAGCAGTAGTAGTGGTGTAATAGTGTTAATAGTAGTGGTGTAATAGTGTTAATAGCAGTAGTAGTGGTGTATTAGTGTTAATGGTAGCAGGAGTAGTGGTGTAATAGTGTTAATAGTAGTGGTGTAATAGTGTTAATAGTAGCAGTAGTTGTCGTGTAATAGTGTTAATAGTAGTAGTGGTCGTGTAATCGTGTTAATAGCAGTAGTAGTAGTGGTGTAATAGTGTTAATAGTAGCATTAGTAGTCGTGTAATAGTGTTAATAGTAGTGGTGTAATAGTGTTAATATTACAGTAATAGTGGTGTAATAATGTTAATAGTAGCAGTAGTAGTGGTGTAATAGTGTTAATAGTAGTAGTGGTGTTATAGTGTTAATAGTAGTAGTGGTCGTGTAATCGTGTTAATAGTAGTAGTGGTGGTGTATATTGTTAATAGTAGTAGTAGTGGTGGTGTATATTGTTAATAGTAGTAGTAGTGGTGGTGTATATTGTTAATAGTAGTAGTAGTGGTGTTGTATATTGTTAATAGTAGCAGTAGTAGTAGTGTAATAGTGTTAATAGTAGTGGTGTAATAGTATTAATATTACAGTAATAGTGGTGTAATAATGTTAATAGTAGCAGTAGTAGTGGTGTAATAGTGTTAATAGTAGTAGTGGTCGTGTAATCGTGTTAATAGCAGTAGTGGTAGTGGTGTATATTGTTAATAGTAGCAGTAGTAGTGGTGTAATAGTGTTAATAGTAGCAGTAGTAGTCGTGTAATAGTGTTAATAGTAGTAATGGTGTAATAGTGTTAATAGTAGCAGTAGTTGTTGTAATAGTGTTAATAGTAGTGGTGTAATAGTGTTAATAGTAGTAGTGGTGTAATAGTGTTAATAGTAGTAGTAGTTGTCGTGTATTAGTGTTAATAGTAGTAGTGGTGTAATAGTGTTAATAGCAGTAGTAGTAGCTGTGTAATAGTGTTAATAGTAGCAGTAGTAGTCGTGTAATAGTGTTAATAGTAGTGGTGTAATAGTGGTAATAGCAGTAGTAGTGGTGTAATAGTGTTAATAGTAGCAGTAGTAGTCGTGTAATAGTGTTAATAGTAGTGGTGTAATAGTGTTAATAGTAGTAGTGGTCGTGTAATAGTGTTAGTAGTAGCAGGAGTAGTGGTGTAATAGTGTTAATAGCAGTAGTAGTGGTGTAATAGTGTTAATAGTAGTGGTGTAATAGTGTTAATAGCAGTAGTAGTGGTGTAATAGTGTTAATAGTAACAGTAGTAGTCGTGTAATAGTGTTAATAGTAGTGGTGTAATAGTGTTAATAGTAGAGTAATAGTGGTGTAATAGTGTTAATAGCAGTAGTAGTGGTGTAATAATGTTAATAGTAGCAGTAGTAGTGGTGTAATAGTGTTAATAGTAGTGGTGTAATAGTGTTAATAGCAGTAGTAGTGGTGTATTAGTGTTAATGGTAGCAGGAGTAGTGGTGTAATAGTGTTAATAGTAGTGGTGTAATAGTGTTAATAGCAGTAGTAGTGATGTAATAGTGTTAATAGTAGCAGTAGTTGTTGTGTAATAGTGTTAATAGTAGTAGTGGTCGTGTAATCGTGTTAATAGCAGTAGTGGTAGTGGTGTATATTGTTAATAGTAGCAGTAGTAGTGGTGTAATAGTGGTAATAGCAGTAGTAGTAGTGGTGTATATTGTTAATAGTAGCAGTAGTAGTGGTGTAATAGTGTTAAAAGTAGTGGTGTATTAGTGTTAATGGTAGCAGGAGTAGTGGTGTAATAGTGTTAATAGTAGTGGTGTAATAGTGTTAATAGCAGTAGTCGTGTAATAGTGTTAATAGTAGTAGTGGTGTAATAGTGTTAATAGTAGCAGTAGTTGTCGTGTAATAGTGTTAATAGTAGCAGTAGTAGTCGTGTAATAGTGTTAATAGTAGTGGTGTAATAGTGTTAATAGTAGAGTAATAGTGGTGTAATAATGTTAATAGTAGCAGTAGTAGTGGTGTAATAGTGTTAATAGTAGTAGTGGTGTTATAGTGTTAATAGTAGTAGTGGTTGTGTAATCGTGTTAATAGTAGTAGTGGTGGTGTATATTGTTAATAGTAGTAGTAGTGGTGGTGTATATTGTTAATAGTAGTAGTAGTGGTGGTGTATATTGTTAATAGTAGTAGTAGTGGTGTTGTATATTGTTAATAGTAGCAGTAGTAGTAGTGTAATAGTGTTAATAGTAGTAGTGGTCGTGTAATCGTGTTAATAGCAGTAGTGGTAGTGGTGTATATTGTTAATAGTAGCAGTAGTAGTGGTGTAATAGTGGTAATAGCAGTAGTAGTAGTGGTGTATATTGTTAATAGTATCAGTAGTAGTGGTGTAATAGTGTTAATAGTAGCAGTAGTAGTCGTGTAATAGTGTTAATAGTAGTAGTGGTGTAATAGTGTTAATAGTAGCAGTAGTTGTCGTGTAATAGTGTTAATAGTAGTGGTGTAATAGTGTTAATAGTAGTAGTGGTGTAATAGTGTTAATAGTAGCAGTAGTTGTCGTGTATTAGTGTTAATAGTAGTAGTGGTGTAATAGTGTTAATAGCAGTAGTAGTAGTGGTGTAATAGTGTTAATAGTAGCAGTAGTAGTTGTGTAATAGTGTTAATATTAGTGGTGTAATAGTGGTAATAGCAGTAGTAGTGGTGTAATCGTGTGAATAGTAGTAGTGGTCGTGTAATCGTGTTAATAGCAGTAGTAGTAGTGGTGTATATTTTTAATACTAGCAGTAGTAGTGGTGTAATAGTGTTAATGGTAGTGGTGTAATAGTGTTAATAGTAGTGGTGTATTAGTGTTAATGGTAGCAGGAGTAGTGGTGTAATAGTGTTAATAGTAGTGGTGTAATAGTGTTAATAGCAGTAGTGATGTAATAGTGTTAATAGTAGCAGTAGTTGTCGTGTAATAGTGTTAATAGTAGTAGTGGTCGTGTAATCGTGTTAATAGCAGTAGGAGTAGTGGTGTAATAGTGTTAATAGTAGCAGTAGTAGTCGTGTAATAGTGTTAATAGTAGTGGTGTAATAGTGTTACTAGTAGAGTAATAGTGGTGTAATAGTGTTAATAGCAGTAGTAGTGGTGTAATAATGTTAATAGTAGCAGTAGTAGTGGTGTAATAGTGTTAATAGTAGTAGTGGTCGTGTAATCGTGTTAATAGTAGTAGTAGTGGTGGTGTATATTGTTAATAGTAGTAGTAGTGGTGGTGTATATTGTTAATAGTAGCAGTAGTAGTGGTGTAATAGTGGTAATAGCAGTAGTAGTAGTGTAATAGTGTTAATAGCAGTAGTAGTAGTGGTGTATATTGTTAATAGTAGCAGTAGTAGTGGTGTAATAGTGTTAATAGCAGTTGTAATGGTGTAATAGTGTTAATAGTAGTAGTGGTCGTGTAATCGTGTTAATAGTAGTGGTGTAATAGTGGTAATAGCAGTAGTAGTGGTGTAATAGTGTTAATAGTAGTAGTGGTCGTGTAATCGTGTTAATAGCAGTAGTAGTAGTGGTGTATATTGTTAATAGTAGCAGTAGTAGTGGTGTAATAGTGTTAATAGCAGTAGTACTGGTGTAATAGTAGTGGTGTAATAGTGTTAATAGCAGCAGCAGTAGTGGTGTAATAGTGTTAACAGTAGTGGTGTAATAGTGTTAATAGTAGTGGTGTAATAGTGTTAATAGTAGCAGTAGTAGTAGTGTATAGTGTTAATAGTAGCAGTAATAGTGTTAATAGTGGCAGTAGTAGTAGTGTATAGTATTAATAGTAGCAGTAGTAGTAGTGTATAGTGTTAATAGTAGCAGTAATAGTGTTAATAGTAGCAGTAGTAGTGTTGTAATTGTGTTAATAGTAGCAGTACTAGTGGTGTATTAGTGTTAATAGTAGTGGTGCAATAGTGTTAATAGTAGTGGTGTAACAGTGTTAATTGCATCAGTAGTGGTGTAATAGTGTTAATAGTAGCAGTAGTAGTAGTGTATAGTGTTAATAGTAGCAGTAATAGTGTTAATAGTAGCAGTAGTAGTGTTGTAATTGTGTTAATAGTAGCAGTACTAGTGGTGTATTAGTGTTAATAGTAGCAGTAGTAGTGGTGTATTAGTGTTAATAGTAGCAGTAATAGTGGTGTAATAGTTTTACTAGTAGTAGTAGTGGTGTAATAATGTTAATAGTAGCAGCAGTAGTGGTGTAATAGTGTTAATAGTAGTAGTGGTCGTGTAATCGTGTTAATAGCAGTAGTAGTAGTGGTGTAATAGTGTTAATAGTAGCAGTAGTAGTCGTGTAATAGTGTTAATAGTAGTGGTGTAATAGTGTTAATAGTAGAGTAATCGTGGTGTAATAATGTTAATAGTAGCAGTAGTAGTGGTGTAATAGTGCTAATAGTAGTGGTGTAATAGTGTTAATAGTAGTAGTGGTGTTATAGTGTTAATAGTAGTAGTGGTCGTGTAATCGTGTTAATAGTAGTAGTGGTGGTGTATATTGTTAATATTAGTAGTAGTTGTGGTGTATATTGTTAATAGTAGTAGTAGTGGTGTTGTATATTGTTAATAGTAGCAGTAGTAGTGGTGTAATAGTGTTAATAGCAGTAGTAGTAGTGGTGTAATAGTGTTAATAGTAGCAGTAGTAGTCGTGTAATAGTGTTAATAGTAGTGGTGTAATAGTGTTAATAGTAGTAATCGTGGTGTAATAGTGTTAATAGCAGTAGTAGTGGTGTAATAATGTTAATAGTAGCAGTAGTAGTGGTGTAATAGTGCTAATAGTAGTGGTGTAATAGTGTTAATAGTAGTAGTGGTGTTATAGTGTTAATAGTAGTAGTGGTCGTGTAATCGTGTTAATAGTAGTAGTGGTGGTGTATATTGTTAATATTAGTAGTAGTGGTGGTGTATATTGTTAATAGTAGTAGTAGTGGTGGTGTATATTGTTAATAATAGTAGTAGTGGTGTTGTATATTGTTAATAGTAGCAGTAGTAGTAGTGTAATAGTGTTAATAGTAGTAGTAGGTAGTGTAATCGTGTTAATAGCAGTAGTGGTAGTGGTGTATATTGTTAATAGTAGCAGTAGTAGTGGTGTAATAGTGTTAATAGTAGCAGTAGTAGTCGTGTAATAGTGTTAATAGTAGTAGTGGTGTAATAGTGTTAATAGTAGCAGTAGTTGTCGTGTAATAGTGTTAATAGTAGTGGTGTAATAGTGTTAATAGTAGTAGTGGTGTAATAGTGTTAATAGTAGCAGTAGTTGTTATCGTGTATTAGTGTTAATAGTAGTAGTGGTGTAATAGTGTTAATAGCAGTAGTAGTAGTGGTGTAATAGTGTTAATAGTAGCAGTAGTAGTTGTGTAATAGTGTTAATATTAGTGGTGTAATAGTGGTAATAGCAGTAGTAGTGGTGTAATAGTGTTAATAGTAGTAGTGGTCGTGTAATCGTGTTAATAGCAGTAGTAGTAGTGGTGTATATTTTAATACTAGCAGTAGTAGTGGTGTAATAGTGTTAATGGTAGTGGTGTAATAGTGTTAATAGTAGTGGTGTATTAGTGTTAATGGTAGCAGGAGTAGTGGTGTAATAGTGTTAATAGTAGTGGTGTAATAGTGTTAATAGCAGTAGTGATGTAATAGTGTTAATAGTAGCAGTAGTTGTCGTGTAATAGTGTTAATAGTAGTAGTGGTCGTGTAATCGTGTTAATAGCAGTAGTAGTAGTGGTGTAATAGTGTTAATAGTAGCAGTAGTAGTCGTGTAATAGTGTTAATAGTAGTGGTGTAATAGTGTTACTAGTAGAGTAATAGTGGTGTAATAGTGTTAATAGCAGTAGTAGTGGTGTAATAATGTTAATAGTAGCAGTAGTAGTGGTGTAATAGTGTTAATAGTAGTAGTGGTCATGTAATCGTGTTAATAGTAGTAGTAGTGGTGGTGTATATTGTTAATAGTAGTAGTAGTGGTGTATATTGTTAATAGTAGCAGTAGTAGTGGTGTAATAGTGGTAATAGCAGTAGTAGTAGTGTAATAGTGTTAATAGCAGTAGTAGTAGTGGTGTATATTGTTAATAGTAGCAGTAGTAGTGGTGTAATAGTGTTAATAGCAGTTGTAATGGTGTAATAGTGTTAATAGTAGTAGTGGTCGTGTAATCGTGTTAATAGTAGTGGTGTAATAGTGGTAATAGCAGTAGTAGTGGTGTAATAGTGTTAATAGTAGTAGTGGTCGTGTAATCGTGTTAATAGCAGTAGTAGTAGTGGTGTATATTGTTAATAGTAGCAGTAGTAGTGGTGTAATAGTGTTAATAGCAGTAGTACTGGTGTAATAGTAGTGGTGTAATAGTGTTAATAGCAGCAGCAGTAGTGGTGTAATAGTGTTAACAGTAGTGGTGTAATAGTGTTAATAGTAGTGGTGTAATAGTGTTAATAGTAGCAGTAGTAGTAGTGTATAGTGTTAATAGTAGCAGTAATAGTGTTAATAGTGGCAGTAGTAGTAGTGTATAGTATTAATAGTAGCAGTAGTAGTAGTGTATAGTGTTAATAGTAGCAGTAATAGTGTTAATAGTAGCAGTAGTAGTGTTGTAATTGTGTTAATAGTAGCAGTACTAGTGGTGTATTAGTGTTAATAGTAGTGGTGCAATAGTGTTAATAGTAGTGTAGTAGTGGTGTAACAGTGTTAATTGCATCAGTAGTGGTGTAATAGTGTTAATAGTAGCAGTAGTAGTAGTGTATAGTGTTAATAGTAGCAGTAATAGTGTTAATAGTAGCAGTAGTAGTGTTGTAATTGTGTTAATAGTAGCAGTACTAGTGGTGTATTAGTGTTAATAGTAGCAGTAGTAGTGGTGTATTAGTGTTAATAGTAGCAGTAATAGTGGTGTAATAGTTTTACTAGTAGTAGTAGTGGTGTAATAATGTTAATAGTAGCAGCAGTAGTGGTGTAATAGTGTTAATAGTAGTAGTGGTCGTGTAATCGTGTTAATAGCAGTAGTAGTAGTAGTGGTGTAATAGTGTTAATAGTAGCAGTAGTAGTCGTGTAATAGTGTTAATAGTAGTGGTGTAATAGTGTTAATAGTAGAGTAATCGTGGTGTAATAATGTTAATAGTAGCAGTAGTAGTGGTGTAATAGTGCTAATAGTAGTGGTGTAATAGTGTTAATAGTAGTAGTGGTGTTATAGTGTTAATAGTAGTAGTGGTCGTGTAATCGTGTTAATAGTAGTAGTGGTGGTGTATATTGTTAATATTAGTAGTAGTTGTGGTGTATATTGTTAATAGTAGTAGTAGTGGTGTTGTATATTGTTAATAGTAGCAGTAGTAGTGGTGTAATAGTGTTAATAGCAGTAGTAGTAGTGGTGTAATAGTGTTAATAGTAGCAGTAGTAGTCGTGTAATAGTGTTAATAGTAGTGGTGTAATAGTGTTAATAGTAGAGTAATCGTGGTGTAATAGTGTTAATAGCAGTAGTAGTGGTGTAATAATGTTAATAGTAGCAGTAGTAGTGGTGTAATAGTGCTAATAGTAGTGGTGTAATAGTGTTAATAGTAGTAGTGGTGTTATAGTGTTAATAGTAGTAGTGGTCGTGTAATCGTGTTAATAGTAGTAGTGGTGGTGTATATTGTTAATATTAGTAGTAGTGGTGGTGTATATTGTTAATAGTAGTAGTAGTGGTGGTGTATATTGTTAATAATAGTAGTAGTGGTGTTGTATATTGTTAATAGTAGCAGTAGTAGTAGTGTAATAGTGTTAATAGTAGTAGTGGTCGTGTAATCGTGTTAATAGCAGTAGTGGTAGTGGTGTATATTGTTAATAGTAGCAGTAGTAGTGGTGTAATAGTGTTAATAGGAGCAGTAGTAGTCGTGTAATAGTGTTAATAGTAGTAGTGGTGTAATAGTGTTAATAGTAGCAGTAGTTGTCGTGTAATAGTGTTAATAGTAGTGGTGTAATAGTGTTAATAGTAGTAGTGGTGTAATAGTGTTAATAGTAGCAGTAGTTGTCGTGTATTAGTGTTAATAGTAGTAGTGGTGTAATAGTGTTAATAGCAGTAGTAGTAGTGGTGTAATAGTGTTAATAGTAGCAGTAGTAGTTGTGTAATAGTGTTAATAGTAGTGGTGTAATAGTGGTAATACCAGTAGTAGTGGTGTAATAGTGTTAATAGTAGTAGTGGTCGTGTAATCGTGTTAATAGCAGTAGTAGTAGTGGTGTATATTTTTAATACTAGCAGTAGTAGTGGTGTAATAGTGTTAATGGTAGTGGTGTAATAGTGTTAATAGTAGTGGTGTATTAGTGTTAATGGTAGCAGGAGTAGTGGTGTAATAGTGTTAATAGTAGTGGTGTAATAGTGTTAATAGCAGTAGTGATGTAATAGTGTTAATAGTAGCAGTAGTTGTCGTGTAATAGTGTTAATAGTAGTAGTGGTCGTGTAATCGTGTTAATAGCAGTAGTAGTAGTGGTGTAATAGTGTTAATAGTAGCAGTAGTAGTCGTGTAATAGTGTTAATAGTAGTGGTGTAATAGTGTTACTAGTAGAGTAATAGTGGTGTAATAGTGTTAATAGCAGTAGTAGTGGTGTAATAATGTTAATAGTAGCAGTAGTAGTGGTGTAATAGTGTTAATAGTAGTAGTGGTCATGTAATCGTGTTAATAGTAGTAGTAGTGGTGGTGTATATTGTTAATAGTAGTAGTAGTGGTGTATATTGTTAATAGTAGCAGTAGTAGTGGTGTAATAGTGGTAATAGCAGTAGTAGTAGTGTAATAGTGTTAATAGCAGTAGTAGTAGTGGTGTATATTGTTAATAGTAGCAGTAGTAGTGGTGTAATAGTGTTAATAGCAGTTGTAATGGTGTAATAGTGTTAATAGTAGTAGTGGTCGTGTAATCGTGTTAATAGTAGTGGTGTAATAGTGGTAATAGCAGTAGTAGTGGTGTAATAGTGTTAATAGTAGTAGTGGTCGTGTAATCGTGTTAATAGCAGTAGTAGTAGTGGTGTATATTGTTAATAGTAGCAGTAGTAGTGGTGTAATAGTGTTAATAGCAGTAGTAATGGTGTAATAGTAGTGGTGTAATAGTGTTAATAGCAGCAGCAGTAGTGGTGTAATAGTGTTAACAGTAGTGGTGTAATAGTGTTAATAGTAGTGGTGTAATAGTGTTAATAGTAGCAGTAGTAGTAGTGTATAGTGTTAATAGTAGCAGTAATAGTGTTAATAGTGGCAGTAGTAGTAGTGTATAGTATTAATAGTAGCAGTAGTAGTAGTGTATAGTGTTAATAGTAGCAGTAATAGTGTTAATAGTAGCAGTAGTAGTGTTGTAATTGTGTTAATAGTAGCAGTACTAGTGGTGTATTAGTGTTAATAGTAGTGGTGCAATAGTGTTAATAGTAGTGTAGTAGTGGTGTAACAGTGTTAATTGCATCAGTAGTGGTGTAATAGTGTTAATAGTAGCAGTAGTAGTGGTGTATAGTGTTAATAGTAGCAGTAATAGTGTTAATAGTAGCAGTAGTAGTGTTGTAATTGTGTTAATAGTAGCAGTACTAGTGGTGTATTAGTGTTAATAGTAGCAGTAGTAGTGGTGTATTAGTGTTAATAGTAGCAGTAATAGTGGTGTAATAGTGTTACTAGTAGTAGTAGTGGTGTAATAATGTTAATAGTAGCAGCAGTAGTGGTGTAATAGTGTTAATAGTAGTAGTGGTCGTGTAATCGTGTTAATAGCAGTAGTAGTAGTGGTGTAATAGTGTTAATAGTAGCAGTAGTAGTCGTGTAATAGTGTTAATAGTAGTGGTGTAATAGTGTTAATAGTAGAGTAATCGTGGTGTAATAATGTTAATAGTAGCAGTAGTAGTGGTGTAATAGTGCTAATAGTAGTGGTGTAATAGTGTTAATAGTAGTAGTGGTGTTTTAGTGTTAATAGTAGTAGTGGTCGTGTAATCGTGTTAATAGTAGTAGTGGTGGTGTATATTGTTAATATTAGTAGTAGTTGTGGTGTATATTGTTAATAGTAGTAGTAGTGGTGTTGTATATTGTTAATAGTAGCAGTAGTAGTGGTGTAATAGTGTTAATAGCAGTAGTAGTAGTGGTGTAATAGTGTTAATAGTAGCAGTAGTAGTCGTGTAATAGTGTTAATAGTAGTGGTGTAATAGTGTTAATAGTAGAGTAATCGTGGTGTAATAGTGTTAATAGCAGTAGTAGTGGTGTAATAATGTTAATAGTAGCAGTAGTAGTGGTGTAATAGTGCTAATAGTAGTGGTGTAATAGTGTTAATAGTAGTAGTGGTGTTATAGTGTTAATAGTAGTAGTGGTCGTGTAATCGTGTTAATAGTAGTAGTGGTGGTGTATATTGTTAATATTAGTAGTAGTGGTGGTGTATATTGTTAATAGTAGTAGTAGTGGTGTTGTATATTGTTAATAGTAGCAGTAGTAGTGGTGTAATAGTGGTAATAGCAGTAGTAGAGGTGTATTAGTGGTAATAGCAGTAGTAGTAGTGTAATAGTGTTAATAGTAGTAGTGGTCGTGTAATCGTGTTAATAGCAGTAGTGGTAGTGGTGTATATTGTTAATAGTAGCAGTAGTAGTGGTGTAATAGTGGTAATAGCAGTAGTAGTAGTGGTGTATATTGTTAATAGTAGCAGTAGTAGTGGTGTAATAGTGTTAATAGTAGTGGTGTAATAGTGTTAATAGTATCAGTAGTAGTGGTGTAATAGTGTTAATAGTAGTAGTAGTAGTAGTGGTGTAATAGTGTTAATAGTAGTAGTAGTAGTGGTGTAATAGTGTTAATAGTAGCAGTAGTAGTCGTGTAATAGTGTTAATAGTAGTAATGGTGTAATAGTGTTAATAGTAGCAGTAGTTGTCGTGTAATAGTGTTAATAGTAGTGGTGTAATAGTGTTAATAGTAGTAGTGGTGTAATAGTGTTAATAGTAGCAGTAGTTGTCGTGTAATAGTGTTAATAGTAGTAGTGGTGTAATAGTGTTAATAGCAGTAGTAGTAGTGGTGTAATAGTGTTAATAGTAGCAGTAGTAGTAGTGTATAGTGTTAATAGTAGCAGTAATAGTGTTAATAGTGGCAGTAGTAGTAGTGTATAGTGTTAATAGTAGCAGTAGTAGTAGTGTATAGTGTTAATAGTAGCAGTAGTAGTGTTGTAATAGTGTTAATAGTAGCAGTACTAGTGGTGTATTAGTGTTAATAGTAGTGGTGCAATAGTGTTAATAGTAGTGTAGTAGTGGTGTAACAGTGTTAATTGCATCAGTAGTGGTGTAATAGTGTTAATAGTAGCAGTAATAGTAGTGTATAGTTTTAATAGTAGCAGTAATAGTGTTAATAGTAGCAGTACTAGTGGTGTATTAGTGTTAATAGTAGTGGTGTAATAGTGTTAATAGTAGTGTAGTATTGGTGTAACAGTGTTAATAGTAGTGGTGTAACAGTGTTAATTGCATCAGTAGTGGTGTAATAGTGTTAATAGTAGCAGTAATAGTAGTGTATAGTGTTAATAGTAGCAGTAATAGTGTTAATAGTAGCAGTAGTAGTGTTGTAATTGTGTTAATAGTAGCAGTACTAGTGGTGTATTAGTGTTAATAGTAGCAGTAGTAGTGGTGTAATAGTGTTAATAGTAGCAGTACTAGTGGTGTATTAGTGTTAATAGCAGTAGTAGTAGTGGTGTAATGGTGTTAATAGTAGTGGTGTAATAGTGTTAATAGCAGTAGTAGTGGTGTAATAATGTTAATAGTAGCAGTAGTAGTGGTGTGATAGTGTTAATAGTAGTAGTGGTCGTGTAATCATGTTAATAGTAGTAGTAGTGGTGGTGTATATTGTTAATAGTAGTAGTAGTGGTGGTGTATATTGTTAATAGTAGCAGTAGTAGTGGTGTAATAGTGGTAATAGCAGTAGTAGTAGTGTAATATTGTTAATAGTAGTAGTGGTCGTGTGATCGTGTTAATAGTAGTGGTGTAATAGTGGTAATAGCAGTAGTAGTGGTGTAATAGTGTTAATAGTAGTAGTGGTCGTGTAATCGTGTTAATAGCAGTAGTAGTAGTGGTGTATATTGTTAATACTAGCAGTAGTAGTGGTGTAATAGTGTAATAGTGTTAATGTTAATAGTAGTGGTGTAATAGTGTTAATAGTAGCAGTAGTAGTGGTGTAATAGTGTTATTAATAGTAGCAGCAGTAGTGGTGTAATAGTGTTAACAGTAGTGGTGTAATAGTGTTAATAGTAGTGGTGTAATAGTGTTAATAGTAGTGTAGTAGTGGTGTAACAGTGTTAATTGCATCAGTAGTGGTGTAATAGTGTTAATAGTAGCAGTAGTAGTAGTGTATAGTGTTAATAGTAGCAGTAATAGTGTTAATAGTAGTAGTGGTGTAATAGTGTTAATAGTAGCAGTAGTTGTCGTGTAATAGTGTTAATAGTAGTAGTGGTGTAATAGTGTTAATAGCAGTAGTAGTAGTGGTGTAATAGTGTTAATAGTAGCAGTAGTAGTAGTGTATAGTGTTAATAGTAGCAGTAATAGTGTTAATAGTGGCAGTAGTAGTAGTGTATAGTGTTAATAGTAGCAGTAGTAGTAGTGTATAGTGTTAATAGTAGCAGTAATAGTGTTAATAGTGGCAGTAGTAGTAGTGTATAGTGTTAATAGTAGCAGTAGTAGTAGTGTGTAGTGTTAATAGTAGCAGTAATAGTGTTAATAGTAGCAGTAGTAGTGTTGTAATAGTGTTAATAGTAGCAGTACTAGTGGTGTATTAGTGTTAATAGTAGTGGTGTAATAGTGTTAATAGTAGTGTACTTGTGGTGTAACAGTGTTAATTGCATCAGTAGTGGTGTAATAGTGTTAATAGTAGCAGTAATAGTAGTGTATAGTGTTAATAGTAGCAGTAATAGTGTTAATAGTAGCAGTACTAGTGGTGTATTAGTGTTAATAGTAGTGGTGTAATAGTGTTAATAGTAGTGTAGTAGTGGTGTAACAGTGTTAATTGCATCAGTAGTGGTGTAATAGTGTTAATAGTATCAGTAATAGTAGTGTATAGTGTTAATAGTAGCAGTAATAGTGTTAATAGTAGCAGTAGTAGTGTTGTAATTGTGTTAATAGTAGCAGTACTAGTGGTGTATTAGTGTTAATAGTAGCAGTACTAGTGGTGTATTAGTGTTAATAGTAGCAGTAGTAGTGGTGTAATAGTGTTAATAGTAGCAGTAGTAGTGGTGTATTAGTGTTAATAGTAGCAGTACTAGTGGTGTATTAGTGTTAATAGTAGCAGTAGTAGTGGTGTAATAGTGTTAATAGTAGTAGTGGTCGTGTAATCGTGTTAATAGTAGTAGTGGTGGTGTATATTGTTAATATTATTAGTAGTGGTTGTGTATATTGTTAATAGTAGTAGTAGTGGTGTTGTATATTGTTAATAGTAGCAGTAGTAGTGGTGTAATAGTGGTAATAGCAGTAGTAGTGGTGTAATAGTGGTAATAGCAGTAGTAGTAGTGTAATAGTGTTAATAGTAGTAGTGGTCGTGTAATCGTGTTAATAGCAGTAGTGGTAGTGGTGTATATTGTTAATAGTAGTAGTGGTGTAATAGTGGTAATAGCAGTAGTAGTAGTGGTGTATATTGTTAATAGTAGCAGTAGTAGTGGTGTAATAGTGTTAATAGTAGTAGTAGTAGTGGTGTAATAGTGTTAATTGTAGCAGTAGTAGTCGTGTAATAGTGTTAATAGTAGTAATGGTGTAATAGTGTTAATAGTAGCAGTAGTTGTCGTGTAATAGTGTTAATAGTAGTGGTGTAATAGTGTTAATAGTAGTAGTGGTGTAATAGTGTTAATAGTAGCAGTAGTTGTCGTGTAATAGTGTTAATAGTAGTAGTGGTGTAATAGTGTTAATAGCAGTAGTAGTAGTGGTGTAATAGTGTTAATAGTAGCAGTAGTAGTAGTGTATAGTGTTAATAGTAGCAGTAATAGTGTTAATAGTGGCAGTAGTAGTAGTGTATAGTGTTAATAGTAGCAGTAGTAGTAGTGTGTAGTGTTAATAGTAGCAGTAATAGTGTTAATAGTAGCAGTAGTAGTGTTGTAATAGTGTTAATAGTAGCAGTACTAGTGGTGTATTAGTGTTAATTGTAGCAGTAGTAGTGGTGTAATAGTGTTAATAGTAGTAGTGGTCGTGTAATCGTGTTAATAGTAGTAGTGGTGGTGTATATTGTTAATATTAGTAGTAGTGGTGGTGTATATTGTTAATAGTAGTAGTAGTGGTGTTGTATATTGTTAATAGTAGCAGTAGTAGTGGTGTAATAGTGGTAATAGCAGTAGTAGTGGTGTAATAGTGGTAATAGCAGTAGTAGTAGTGTAATAGTGTTAATAGTAGCAGTAGTAGTGGTGTAATAGTGTTAATAGTAGTAGTAGTAGTGGTGTAATAGTGTTAATAGTAGCAGTAGTGTAATAGTGTTAATAGTAGTAATGGTGTAATAGTGTTAATAGTAGCAGTAGTTGTCGTGTAATAGTGTTAATAGTAGTGGTGTAATAGTGTTAATAGTAGTAGTGGTGTAATAGTGTTAATAGTAGTGGTGTAATAGTGTTAATAGTAGTAGTGGTGTAATAGTGTTAATAGCAGTAGTAGTAGTGGTGTAATAGTGTTAATAGTAGCAGTAGTAGTGGTGTAATAGTGTTAATAGTAGTGTTGTAGTAGTGGTAATAGCAGTAGTAGTGGTGTAATAGTGTTAATAGTAGTAGTGGTCGTGTAATCGTGTTAATAGCAGTAGTAGTAGTGGTGTATATTGTTAATAGTAGCAGTAGTAGTGGTGTAATAGTGGTAATAGCAGTTGTAGTAGTGGTGTATATTGTTAATACTAGCAGTAGTAGTGGTGTAATAGTGTTAATGGTAGTGGTGTAATAGTGTTAATAGTATCAGTAGTAGTGGTGTAATAGTGTTAATAGTAGTGGTGTAATAGTGTTAATAGCAGTAGTGATGTAATAGTGTTAATAGTAGCAGCAGTAGTGGTGTAATAGTGTTAATAGTAGTAGTGGTCGTGTAATCGTGTTAATAGCAGTAGTAGTAGTGGTGTAATAGTGTTAATAGTAGCAGTAGTAGTCGTGTAATAGTGTTAATAGTAGTGGTGTAATAGTGTTAATAGTAGAGTAATCGTGGTGTAATAGTGTTAATAGCAGTAGTAGTGGTGTAATAATGTTAATAGTAGCAGTAGTAGTGGTGTAATAGTGCTAATAGTAGTGGTGTAATAGTGTTAATAGTAGTAGTGGTGTTATAGTGTTAATAGTAGTAGTGGTCTGTAATCGTGTTAATAGTAGTAGTGGTGGTGTATATTGTTAATATTAGTAGTAGTGGTGGTGTATATTGTTAATAGTAGTAGTAGTGGTGTTGTATATTGTTAATAGTAGCAGTAGTAGTGGTGTAATAGTGGTAATAGCAGTAGTAGTAGTGGTGTATATTGTTAATAGTAGCAGTAGTGGTCGTGTAATCGTGTTAATAGCAGTAGTAGTAGTGGTGTAATAGTGTTAATAGTAGCAGTAGTAGTCGTGTAATAGTGTTAATAGTAGTGGTGTAATAGTGTTAATAGTAGAGTAATAGTGTTAATAGCAGTAGTAGTGGTGTAATAGTGTTAATAGTAGTAGTGGTCGTGTAATCATGTTAATAGTAGTAGTAGTGGTGGTGTATATTGTTAATAGTAGTAGTAGTGGTGTATATTGTTAATAGTAGCAGTAGTAGTGGTGTAATAGTGGTAATAGCAGTAGTAGTAGTGTAATATTGTTAATAGTAGTAGTGGTCGTGTAATCGTGTTAATAGCAGTAGTAGTAGTGGTGTATATTGTTAATAGTAGCAGTAGTAGTGGTGTAATAGTGGTAATAGCAGTAGTAGTAGTGGTGTAATGGTGTTAATAGTAGTGGTGTAATAGTGTTAATAGCAATAGTAGTGGTGTAATAATGTTAATAGTAGCAGTAGTAGTGGTGTAATAGTGTTAATAGTAGTAGTGGTCGTGTAATCATATTAATAGTAGTAGTAGTGGTGGTGTATATTGTTAATAGTAGTAGTAGTGGTGGTGTATATTGTTAATAGTAGCAGTAGTAGTGGTGTAATAGTGGTAATAGCAGTAGTAGTAGTGTAATATTGTTAATAGTAGTAGTGGTCGTGTAATCGTGTTAATAGTAGTGGTGTAATAGTGGTAATAGCAGTAGTAGTGGTGTAATAGTGTTAATAGTAGTAGTGGTCGTGTAATCGTGTTAATAGCAGTAGTAGTAGTGGTGTATATTGTTAATACTAGCAGTAGTAGTGGTGTAATAGTGTTAATGGTAGTGGTGTAATAGTGTTAATAGTAGTGGTGTAATAGTGTTAATAGTAGCAGTAGTAGTGGTGTAATAGTGTTATTAATAGTAGCAGCAGTAGTGGTGTAATAGTGTTAACAGTAGTGGTGTAATAGTGTTAATAGTAGTGGTGTAATAGTGTTAATAGTAGTGTAGTAGTGGTGTAACAGTGTTAATTGCATCAGTAGTGGTGTAATAGTGTTAACAGTAGCAGTAATAGAGTTAATAGTAGCAGTAGTAGTGGTGTAATAGTGTTAGTAGTGGTGTAATAGTGTTAATAGTAGTGTAGTAGTGGTGTAACAGTGTTAATTGCATCAGTAGTGGTGTAATAGTGTTAATAGTAGCAGTAGTGTATAGTGTTAATAGTAGCAGTAATAGTGTTAATAGTGGCAGTAGTAGTAGTGTATAGTGTTAATAGTAGCAGTAGTAGTAGTGTATAATGTTAATAGTAGCAGTAATAGTGTTAATAGTGGCAGTAGTAGTAGTGTATAGTGTTAATAGTAGCAGTAGTAGTAGTGTATAGTGTTAATAGTAGCAGTAATAGTGTTAATAGTGGCAGTAGTAGTAGTGTATAGTGTTAATAGTAGCAGTAGTAGTAGTGTATAGTGTTAATAGTAGCAGTAATAGTGTTAATAGTAGCAGTAGTAGTGTTGTAATAGTGTTAATAGTAGCAGTACTAGTGGTGTATTAGTGGTAATAGCAGTAGTAGTAGTGGTGTAATGGTGTTAATAGTAGTGGTGTAATAGTGTTAATAGCAGTAGTAGTGGTGTAATAGTGTTAATAGTAGTGGTGTAATAGTGTTAATAGTATCAGTAGTAGTGGTGTAATAGTGTTAATAGTAGTAGTAGTGGTGTAATAGTGTTAATAGTAGCAGTAGTAGTCGTGTAATAGTGTTAATAGTAGTAATGGTGTAATAGTGTTAATAGTAGCAGTAGTTGTCGTGTAATAGTGTTAATAGTAGTGGTGTAATAGTGTTAATAGTAGTAGTAGTGTAATGGTGTTAATAGCAGTAGTAGTAGTGGTGTAATAGTGTTAATAGTAGCAGTAGTAGTAGTGTATAGTGTTAATAGTAGCAGTAATAGTGTTAATAGTGGCAGTAGTAGTAGTGTATAGTGTTAATAGTAGCAGTAGTAGTAGTGTGTAGTGTTGATAGTAGCAGTAATAGTGTTAATAGTAGCAGTAGTAGTGTTGTAATAGTGTTAATAGTAGCAGTACTAGTGGTGTATTAGTGTTAATAGTAGCAGTAGTAGTGGTGTAATAGTGTTAATAGTAGCAGTAGTAGTGGTGTATTAGTGTTAATAGTAGCAGTACTAGTGGTGTATTAGTGTTAATAGTAGCAGTAGTAGTGGTGTAATAGTGTTAATAGTAGTAGTGGTCGTGTAATCGTGTTAATAGTAGTAGTGGTGGTGTATATTGTTAATATTAGTAGTAGTGGTGGTGTATATTGTTAATAGTAGTAGTAGTGGTGTTGTATATTGTTAATAGTAGCAGTAGTAGTGGTGTAATAGTGGTAATAGCAGTAGTAGTGGTGTAATAGTGGTAATAGCAGTAGTAGTAGTGTAATAGTGTTAATAGTAGCAGTAGTAGTGGTCGTGTAATCGTGTTAATAGCAGTAGTGGTAGTGGTGTATATTGTTAATAGTAGCAGTAGTAGTGGTGTAATAGTGGTAATAGCAGTAGTAGTAGTGGTGTATATTGTTAATAGTAGCAGTAGTAGTGGTGTAATAGTGTTAATAGTAGTGGTGTAATAGTGTTAATAGTATCAGTAGTAGTGGTGTAATAGTGTTAATAGTAGTAGTAGTAGTGGTGTAATAGTGTTAATAGTAGCAGTAGTAGTTGTGTAATAGTGTTAATAGTAGTAGTGGTGTAATAGTGTTAATAGAAGTAGTAGTAGTGGTGTAATAGTGTTAATAGTAGCAGTAGTAGTAGTGTATAGTGTTAATAGTAGCAGTAATAGTGTTAATAGTGGCAGTAGTAGTAGTGTATAGTGTTAATAGTAGCAGTAGTAGTAGTGTATAGTGTTAATAGTAGCAGTAATAGTGTTAATAGTAGCAGTAGTAGTGTTGTAATAGTGTTAATAGTAGCAGTACTAGTGGTGTATTAGTGTTAATAGTAGTGGTGTAATAGTGTTAATAGTAGTGTAGTAGTGGTGTAACAGTGTTAATTGCATCAGTAGTGGTGTAATAGTGTTAATAGTAGCAGTAATAGTAGTGTATAGTTTTAATAGTAGCAGTAATAGTGTTAATAGTAGCAGTACTAGTGGTGTATTAGTGTTAATAGTAGTGGTGTAATAGTGTTAATAGTAGTGTAGTATTGGTGTAACAGTGTTAATAGTAGTGGTGTAACAGTGTTAATTGCATCAGTAGTGGTGTAATAGTGTTAATAGTATCAGTAATAGTAGTGTATAGTGTTAATAGTAGCAGTAATAGTGTTAATAGTAGCAGTAGTAGTGTTGTAATTGTGTTAATAGTAGCAGTACTAGTGGTGTATTAGTGTTAATAGTAGCAGTACTAGTGGTGTATTAGTGTTAATAGTAGCAGTAGTAGTGGTGTAATAGTGTTAATAGTAGCAGTACTAGTGGTGTATTAGTGTTAATAGTAGCAGTAGTAGTGGTGTATTAGTGTTAATAGTAGCAGTAGTAGTGGTGTATTAGTGTTAATAGTAGCAGTACTAGTGGTGTATTAGTGTTAATAGTAGCAGTAGTAGTGGTGTAATAGTGTTAATAGTAGCAGTAGTAGTGGTGTATTAGTGTTAATAGTAGCAGTACTAGTGGTGTATTAGTGTTAACAGTAGCAGTAGTAGTGGTGTATTAGTGTTAATAGTAGTAGTGGTGTAATAGTGTTAATAGTTGTAATAGTGTTAATAGTAGCAGTAGTAGTGGTGTATTAGTGTTAATAGTAGCAGTAGTAGTGGTGTAATAGTGTTAATAGTAGCAGTAGTAGTGGTGTATTAGTGTTAATAGTAGCAGTAGTAGTGGTGTAATAGTGTTAATAGTAGCAGCAGTAGTGGTGTAATAGTAGCAGCAGTAGTGGTTGTTGATGTAGTTGTGGTTTGTGTTTGGCTGGTCCTGGTTAGGTGGTGGTTCTCTGTGTGCTGCCATGCTGTAGTAGTGATGGCTCTTGGAGTCAGAACGCTGTGCGTGCCTTTGGACCAGCCAGTATGCACAAAGCGGGCACTGAAATGGACACGGTGGACAACAGGCGGCCTCAGTCCTTCTCAATAGGAGCTGCCCTTCTTATTGTACCTCACACACAGTGAGCTTCTCTCTCTCTCTTTCCCTTCTCTCTGTCCATGCCCATGTATGGCCTGTGTATCTGATGAAGGTTGAGATGTCTTCTCTAATTGGTTGATGTTTCTCTGGCATGGCTTCTTATTGTGCATCTGAAACGGTAGAAACATACTCTCAGGCCAGGGCTGCACTTTTATTCACATTGACTTACATTTCATTTGTCTGAAAGGAACAGTCCCAGAGAGCAGAATAACAGCAGATCAGGTGTAGTTTTAACACTGCTGAAAGGGGAACTCTGGGGCTCTCCTAAGTTAGAGAAGGGTGGGGTGGAGGAGGAAGGGTGTGGAGGTGGGCGATGGTGAGGGTGTTCCCCCTCGACAAGGCTGCTCACATGACCTCCACACAACAACCGGACCACATGACTTCCACATGACTTCCCCAATGGTAACCATGGGTATGCTCGTAGGCCCAGGGCTTGAGCCTGGAGGGGGTTGGTCTGATGTGCCCACACCTGCCCCCTACCTCTCCCTTCTCCCCAAACCTCCCCCACCCAGCCTCCATTGCCTCCTAATGCACAGTTTTATTCAATGTAAACCGCAGAGAGGAAAAGGAATAAAAGTAGCACTTGAGATTCCTTTTAGTTTCAAACTGTAAATATGATGATGTTTTTGTCTTACCCTGGAGACCAGGTTTCTATGATTGAATACGGCCCTTACCTACTCTTAAGATGCCTAAAGACTTACTGTATTATCATGCTGAAAGACTGGCTACTGTGCTTGTCATACACTGAAGGGACAAGGGAGTTCATCATAGTGGCATTGGTTTCATTAGTCACTTGATTTTGTTTTCACACACTTTAAAATTACATGATGTTAACACATAGACAGTACTGATAGTTCGTGACCTGGGATCCAGTTGTCCTCTCGTCCCCCCTGTTCCAAAGCCATGGGGCAGCTGCTAGTTAACAGACAGTGAATATATGGCATTGTCTGTGTCTGATATGGAAACATTTAGGGATGTTATTCATTAGATGGTTTATGTACTGGCCAGACATCATATGACCTGCTAATACAGCATAAACAGACTGATGCATTGTGGTCTACTGTATTGTACATTAACTTTATATTCCACGTGTCCTGACAGGGGTACAGACCTGGAGGGATGTGGTTGTGGATTATATCCTTGTTGATTACACTAATTGATTAGTTGGTAAGAAATGTGATTTGAATGTCTAGTTTTCCAGGTCTGACTGAGATGATTAGAAGGTAAAAGGACCTGGTTGGTGATGTCGGGGACCACAGTGGCAGGACTCATGAGGCCTTACACCTGATGCACCTGTGTGACTTTCTAACATAGTATTCTAACACCTTTACTCTCCCTCTTCCGTCAGCTTCCTCACTCACTCCCTCTTCCCTCAGCTTCCTCACTCTCTCCCTCTTCCCTCAGCTTCCTCACTCTCTCGGGCTGGACTGCAGTGCGTCTGCGTCGGCTCGCCCTCCCCTCCCCCCTCGCCCCCCAGCCATGGCCTCAAGAATAGGGCTGCGGCTGCAGGTAAACACATTTTGGACTGATTGATTTATTACATAGTACACTATGTATACAGTAGATGTATTAATTGACTGACTGATGTCTTGACTGACTGATGTATTGACTGATTGATGGATGTATTGACTGACTGACTGATTGTTGGATGTATTGACTGACTGACTGCTCTATTGATTGACTGACTGCTCTATTGATTGACTGACTGCTCTATTGATTGACTGACTGATGTATTGACTGACTGACTGATTGATGGATGTATTTGACTGACTGATGTATTGACTGACTGACTGACTGATTGATGGATGTATTTGACTGACTGACTGATTTATTGACTGACTGACTGATTGATGGATGTATTGAATGACTGACTGATTAATGGATGTATTTACTGACTGACTGCTCTATTGATTGACTGACTGATGTATTGACTGACTGACTGATGTATTGACTGACTGACTGATTGATGGATGTATTGACTGACTGACTGATTGTTGGATGTATTTGACTGACTGACTGATGTATTGACTGACTGACTGATTGATGGATGTATTGACTGACTGACTGATTGATGGATGTATTTGACTGACTGATGTATTGACTGACTGACTGATTGATGGATGTATTGACTGACTGACTGATTGATAGATGTATTTACTGACTGACTGCTCTATTGATTGACTGACTGCTCTATTGATTGACTGACTGATGTATTGACTGACTGACTGATTGATGGATGTATTTACTGACTGACTGCTCTATTGATTGACTGACTGCTCTATTGATTGACTGACTGATGTACTGACTGACTGACTGATTGATGGATGTATTTACTGACTGACTGCTCTATTGATTGACTGACTGCTCTATTGATTGACTGACTGATGTATTGACTGACTGACTGATTGATGGATGTATTTACTGACTGACTGCTCTATTGATTGACTGACTGCTCTATTGATTGACTGACTGATGTATTGACTGACTGACTGATTGATGGATGTATTGACTGACTGACTGATTGTTGGATGTATTGACTGACTGACTGCTCTATTGATTGACTGACTGCTCTATTGATTGACTGACTGCTCTATTGATTGACTGACTGATGTATTGACTGACTGACTGATTGATGGATGTATTTGACTGACTGACTGATGTATTGACTGACTGACTGATTGATGGATGTATTTACTGACTGACTGCTCTATTGATTGACTGACTGCTCTATTGATTGACTGACTGATGTATTGACTGACTGACTGATTGATGGATGTATTTGACTGACTGACTGATGTATTGACTGAGTGATTGATGTATTGACTGACTGACTGACTGGATGTATTTGACTGACTGACTGACTGACTGACTGATTGATTGATGTATTGACTGACTGACTGTTGTATTGACTGACTGACTGACTGACTGATTGATTGATTGATTGATTGATGTATTGACTGACTGACTGATTGATGGATGTATTTGACTGACTGATATATTGACTGACTGACTGATATATTGACTGACTGACTGATTGATGGATGTATTTACTGACTGACTGCTCTATTGATTGACTGACTGCTCTATTGATTGACTGACTGATGTATTGACTGACTGACTGATTGATGGATGTATTTACTGACTGACTGCTCTATTGATTGACTGACTGCTCTATTGATTGACTGACTGATGTATTGACTGACTGACTGATTGATGGATGTATTTACTGACTGACTGCTCTATTGATTGACTGACTGCTCTATTGATTGACTGACTGCTCTATTGATTGACTGACTGATGTATTGACTGACTGACTGATTGATTTACTGACTGACTGATTGATGGATGTATTTGACTGACTGATCAATGTATTGACTGACTGATGTATTGACTGACTGATGTATTGACTGACTCACTGACTGACTGATGAATTGACTGACTGACTGACTGATTTACTGACTGACTGATTGATGGATGTATTTGACTGACTGATCAATGTATTGACTGACTGACTGACGGATGTATTGACTGACTGACTGACTGATGGATGGATGTATTTGACTGACTGACTGATGTATTGACTGACTGACTGATGTATTGACTGACTGACTGATGTATTGACTGACTGACTGATGTATTGACTGACTGACTGATGTACTGACTGACTGACTGACTGATGGATGTATTTGACTGATTGACTGACTGATGGATGTATTTGACTGACTGACTGATGTATTGACTGACTGACTGATGTATTGACTGACTGACTGATGTATTGACTGACTGACTGATGTATTGACTGACTGACTGATGTACTGACTGACTGACTGATGTACTGACTGACTGACTGATGTATTGACTGACTGACTGACTGATGTATTGACTGACTGACTGATGTATTGACTGACTGACTGATGTATTGACTGACTGACTGATGTATTGACTGACTGACTGATGTATTGACTGACTGACTGACTGATGGATATATTTGACTGACTGACTGATGTATTGACTGACTGACTGATGGATGTATTTGACTGACTGACTGATGTATTGACTGACTGACTGATGTATTTTACTGACTGACTGATTGATGTATGTATTGTCAGCTGATGCGAGACCAGCTGCAGCAGGAGGAGCAGCGGGAGCGGCAACTGCAGCAGAATGCGGCGCTGCAGTACATGCAACAGCAGCGTATGTGTGCCCCTGCTCCCAGCCCTGCCATCAACGCTCCACAACACTGCCAGAGCATGCAGGTGCCTGTGGAGGTCCTCAAGGTAAGACCGAGAGATAGAGAGCAGGTGTGTGTGTGTCCTCAGGGATTGCGCACATTCAGTCAACACCCACATTCAGTCAACACCCACACTCAGTCAACACCCACATCAGAGGGAGGCGGGGTTGAAGTGAGGGAAGGAGTCAGGTGGAAAAAGTGAAAAGGGATTGATTAGAAGTACTGTGCACTAAGGGGGAGATGAGAGAGAGAGGGTATAGAGAAGAGAAAAGGGATTGATTAGAAGTACTGTGCACTAAGGGGGAGATGAGAGAGAGAGAGGGTATAGAGAAGAGAAAAGGGATTGATTAGAAGTACTGTGCACTAAGGGGGAGATGAGAGAGAGAGGGTATAGAGAAGAGAAAAGGGATTGATTAGAAGTACTGTGCACTAAGGGGGAGATGAAGAGAGAGAGAGAGGGGTATAGAGAAGGGAAAAGGGATTGATTAGAAGTACTGTGCACTAAGGGGGAGATGAAGAGAGAGAGAGGGTATAGAGAAGGGAAAAGGGATTGATTAGAAGTACTGTGCACTAAGGGGGAGATGAAGAGAGAGAGAGGGTATAGAGAAGGGAAAAGGGATTGATTAGAAGTACTGTGCACTAAGGGGGAGATGAAGAGAGAGAGAGGGTATAGAGAAGGGAAAAGGGATTGATTAGAAGTACTGTGCACTAAGGGGGAGATGAAGAGAGAGAGGGTATAGAGAAGGGAAAAGGGATTGATTAGAAGTACTGTGCACTAAGGGGGAGATGAAGAGAGAGAGAGGGTATAGAGAAGGGAAAAGGGATTGATTAGAAGTACTGTGCACTAAGGGGGAGATGAAGAGAGAGAGGGTATAGAGAAGGGAAAAGGGATTGATTAGAAGTACTGTGCAGAGAGAGAGAGAGAGAGAGGGTATAGAGAAGTGAAAAGGGATTGATTAGAAGTACTGTGCACTAAGGGGGAGATGAGAGAGAGAGAGGGTATAGAGAAGGGATTGATTAGAAGTACTGTGCACTAAGGGGGAGATGAGAGAGAGAGGGTATAGAGAAGAGAAAAGGGATTGATTAGAAGTACTGTGCACTAAGGGGGAGATGAAGAGAGAGAGAGAGAGAGGGTATAGAGAAGGGAAAAGGGATTGATTAGAAGTACTGTGCACTAAGGGGGGAGATGAAGAGAGAGAGAGGTATAGAGAAGGGAAAAGGGATTGATTAGAAGTACTGTGCACTAAGGGGGAGATGAAGAGAGAGAGAGAGAGATAGAGAGAGAGAGAAGAGAGAGAAGGTATAGAGAGGGAAAAGGGATTGATTAGAAGTACTGTGCAGAGAGAGAGAGAGAGAGAGAGAGAGAGAGAGAGAGAGAGAGAGAGAGAGAGAGAGAGAGAGAGAGAGAGAGAGAGAGAGAGGACTATTCACATCCCTTAACTTTTCATGGTCTCATTCTGTGTGCAATGATGATGTTTAAGATGATCTCTGTACTCCACACATACCCCACAGTTATCTGTAAGGTCCCTCAGTCCAGCAGTGAATTTCAAACAGATTCAACCACCAAGACCAGAGAGATTTTCCAATACCTCACAAAGAAGGGCACCTATTAGTAGATGGGTAAAAGTAGACATTGAATATCCCTTTGAGCATGGTGAAGTTATTAATTACACTTTGCATGGTGAATCAATACACCCAGTCACTACAAAGGTACAGCCTTCCTTCCTAACTCAGTTTCCGGAGAGAGAGGAAACCAATTAGGGATTTCACCATGAGGCATGCTTATAATTGTTAAGGACTGGGGAGTTTTTCAGGATAAAAAGTTAACAGAGTGGAGCTAAGCACTAGCAAAATCCTAGAGGAAAACCTGGTTCAGTCTGCTTTCCAACAGACATTGGGAGATTCATTCACCCTTCACCAAAACAATAACCCAAAACACAAGGCCAAATCTAAACTGGAGTTGCTTACCAAGAAGGCAGTGAATGTTCCTCAGTGGCCAGGTTCCAGTTTTGACTTAAATCTGCTTGAAATGACAATCAGTCCATTTGAATCCCACTTTGTAACACAACAAAATGTGGAAAGAGGCAAGGGGTGTGAATACTTTCTGAAGACACTGTTAGGTGAAAAAGAGAAAACATACTGGAGATGATAGAGAAAGGGTAGAGATTCAGGCAGAGAAAGAGAGGGGGATTTAGGAGAAGGGGTAATCCACTCACGTGTTGCTGAGGGTCAGCCAGCCTCACTGAGCTCCTCCTGGGTGCAGTGGAGGTGGTCAGGGCTGGATCACTTCTGCTAGGTGGACTGGACTAGAAAGGGGTGGAAACGGCAAAGACCGAGAAGGAAACGGAGAGGGAAAGAAATACAGAGATAAAGAGACTGAGAATAAAATGCGGTGGAACAGCAACAAGGTAGGGTGACGGAGAATCAGTCTTCATCATGACATGGCAGTGTGTGTGTGTGTGTGTGTGTGTGTGTGTGTGTGTGTGTGTGTGTGTGTGTGTGTGTGTGTGTGTGTGTGTGACCGACAGAAGTAGGATACTGTACTGACAGCAGGAGATAAAGGTTATCTGACATTTTGTCTGATTCCACAGATGACAGTGAATGTTCGTATCAGTGTGTGTGAGGAGAGTACATTCTGTCTTTCTCTCAGTCTCTTTGTCATTTGTCAGTATCTCTATTTCTTCTCTGTGTTGTGGGTTCATACTGTGTGTGTGTGTAATTTTCAGGGGAGGCGACGGCGGGTGAATTAGAATTATACATACGTGTAGAAGTTAACTTCCTCCAAGTAGTGAGGAAGTCTCTGCTCTATATCTTCACCTCTGTACTGTTGACAACTGTTGGTCGAAAACTATATCAGTCTTCCTGTCATTCCTTTCACTTAGTGCATGTGAAGTTTATTTGTTCTGACAGAGACATGAGTTATGACAAATAGATCTGACTGCTGTTACTGTTTTGTCCCTATGGGCCCACAGCAATGTGTCACTGACAGTTTTTCAACTGTAAATAAACAGACCCACACTTACTCACGGGCATGCACACACACAGTAAGTGTGTACCATACTGTACTCTACCTTACTCTACTCTAACCTGCCCTATTCTACTCTACTCTAACCTGTCCTACTCTATTCTACTCTACCCTATTCTACTCTACTCTACCCTATTCTACTCTACTCTACCCTATTCTACTCAACCCTACCCTATTCTACTCGACCCTACCCTATTCTACTCTACCATACTCTGTTCTACTCTACCCTACCCTACTCTACACTACCCTATTGTACCCTACCATACTATGTTCTACTCTACCCTAGTCTACTCTACCTATTCTACCCTACTCTACCATACTCTATTCTACTCGACCCTACCCTATTCTACCCTACCCGATTCTACTCTACCATACTCTGTTCTACTCTACCCTACTCTACCCTATTCTACTCTACCATACTCTGTTCTACTCTACCCTAGTCTACTCTACATAATCTACCATACTCTATTCTACTCTACCCTACCCTGCCATACTCTTTTCTACTCTACCCTATTCTACTCTGCCCTATTCTATTCTACTCCACCATACTCTACCATGCTTTATTCTACTAAACTCTACCCTATTCTACTCTACCCTAATCTATTCTACCCTACCTTATTCTACTCTACTCTAGCCTATTCTACTCTATCATATTCTACATTTACATTTAAGTCATTTAGCAGACGCTCTTATCCAGAGCGACTTACAAATTGGTGCATTCACCTTATGACATCCTACTCTACAATATTCAATTCTGCTCGACCATACTCTATTCTACTCTACCCTACTCTACCATACTCTATTCTACTCTACCATATTCTAATCTACCCTATTCTACTCTACTCTATTCTACTCTACCCTATTCTACCATACTCTATTCTACTCTACCCTACTCTACCATACTCTATTCTACTCTACCCTACTCTACCATACTCTATTCTACTCTACCATA
This sequence comes from Oncorhynchus keta, assembly GCF_023373465.1. NCBI lineage: Eukaryota > Metazoa > Chordata > Actinopteri > Salmoniformes > Salmonidae > Oncorhynchus > Oncorhynchus keta. Next base: position 31,058,306 of record NC_068430.1, on the reverse strand, counting down.
TTCTACTCTACCCTATTCTACTCTACCCGATTCTACCATACTCTATTCTACTCTACCCTATTCTACTCTACCCTATTCTACTTTACCCTATTCTACTCTACCCTATTCGCCCATACTCTATTCTACTCTACCATACTATACTTTACTCTACCATACTCTACCCTATTCTACTCTACTCTACCCTATTCTACTCTACCCTATTCTACTCCACCCTACTCTATTCTATTCTACCCTACTTTACTATTCTACTCTACTCTACCCTATTCTACTCTATCCTACTCTATTCTACACTACCCTACTTTACTCTATTCTACACTACCCTATTCTACTCTACCCTATTATACTATACTCTATTCTACTCTACCATACTCTACTCTATTATACTATACTCTACCACACTCTACCATATACTATTCTACCCCATTCTACTCTACCATACTCTATTACTACCCCCTATTACTACCCTCTATTACTACCCCCTATTACTACCCCCTATTACTACCCCCTATTACTACCCTCTTACTACCCCATATTACTACCCTTTATTACTACCCCCTATTACTACCCTCTATTACTACCCCCTATTACTACCCTCTATTACTACCCCCTATTACTACCCTCTATTACTACCCTCTATTACTACCCTCTATTACTACCCTCTATTACTACGCCCTATTACTATTATTATATATTATTATATTATACTACCCCCTATTACTACCCCCTATTACTACCCTCTATTACTACCCTCTATTACTACCCTCTATTACTACCCCCTATTACTACCCCCTATTACTACCCCCTATTACTACCCTCTATTACTACCCCCTATTATTACCCCCTATTACTACCCCCTATTACTACCCCCTATTACTACCCCCTATTACTACCCCATATTACTACCCTCTATTACTACCCTCTATTACTACCCCCTATTACTACCCTCTATTACTACCCCCTATTACTACCCCCTATTACTACCGTCTATTACTACCGTCTATTACTACCGTCTATTACTACCCCCTATTACTACCCCCTATTACTACCCCCTATAACTACCCCCTATTATTACCCCCTATTACTACCCTCTATTACTAACCCCTATTACTACCCTCTATTACTACCCTCTATTACTACCCCCTATTATTACCCCTATTACTACCCCCTATTACTACCCTCTATTACTACCCTCTATTACTACCCCCTATTACTACCCTCTATTACTACCCTCTATTACTACCCCCTATTACTACCCTCTATTACTACCCTCTATTACTAACCCCTATTACTACCCTCTATTACTACCCTCTATTACTACCCCCTATTACTACCCCCTATTACTATCCCCTATTATTACCCCCTATTACTACCCCCTATTACTACCCCCTATTACTACCCCCTATTACTACCCCCTATTACTACCCCCTATTACTACCCCCTATTACTACCCCCTGTTACTCCCTGGTCAGGCCCGGGGACTACAGGCTTTACTACGGCTCTACTGTAGGGTTACAGCAACAATGTTGGGGTTCCATACACAACAAACTGTTGTGGTATTGTGGCTCATACCAATGGAAAACAAGCTATTGTGGCTCATACCAATGGGCAATGGACAACCAGAACGCAATGGTAAATGAAGATGTTGACATACTTTACTGAATTTTCTCTGAACTATGTCTGATATGATGAGCAGTTTGTCTGATTATGATGTCAACTGTGTTTAACTCTTGTTGTGGTGTGTTACTTGCGTGTGTTCAGGTGCAGACTCACCTGGAGAACCCTACAGACTACCACATTCGCCAGTCCCAGAGACAACAGGTGAAGGAGTACCTCTCCACCACCTACGCCACCAAGCAGGTACCTCACAGTCTGCCTCTTTCTCTCTGTCTCGATCTGTCTTGGTCTCTCTCTCCCTCCATCTCTTTCTTCAACACACTCTCTCTCGCCTCTCTGTGCAGACAGTACATGCAGTAACAGGGGTGGTCCAACCATCCCCTCCCCCTACTCTGGCCCCCCCCGGGGCCTCTTCCTCGGCCCCCCCTCCTCTCCACTCCCCCCGGCTCCGTACAGAGCAGCTCATCACAGGAAACAGCGCCCCTAACAGCCCCATGGCCATGCTCAACATCGGCTCCAGCCACGAGAACGAGGTACACGAGGTACTTACACACACACTTGCACACATACAATCCATACACACCCTCACACTCACACACAGCAAATACACACACTCGCACACAGCAAATACACACACTCGCACACAGCAAATACACACACTCGCACACAGCAAATACACACACTCGCACACCGCAATTACACACACAGCAAATACACACACTCAAACACAGCAAATACACACACTCACACACATCAAATACACACACTCAAACACAGCAAATACACACACTCGAACACAGCAAATACACACACTCACACACATCAAATACACACACTCGAACACAGCAAATACACACACTCACACACATCAAATACACACACTCGAACACAGCAAATACACACACTCACACACATCAAATACACACAGGGATCTCCAATGATTCTGGAGGGCTACTGGGTTGGAGACTTCAGGAATGCATACAGTTCATGAACACACAGATGCAAACGACTTATGCACACAATCACAACACAGATATACTCTCTCACACTCAACACAAACACACATGTTTGCACACACTGTTGTACTAAAGCTCATGTCTAGACAAACATAAAAGCCCGTCTCAGCTGTGATAATCTGTGAGAAAGTGATGTTCTGTAATTCACTGTATTTCTGAGGGGGCTGACCTGACCTCAACAAGACATAAATCATGGACACATTCCCTTGGTCCATAAAGCCTAGAATGTGTGGGATTGAACATATAACCCTGCAATATCGCCCATACAACTTGATTACCAGGCTGTATAAAGAGAGGATTTAGGGATTACATTATATTCTATTCACAGTTTATGAAGGCATCATTATGACAGCATTGCACCTTATTGTGATGGATTGCAACCTACCATCGTGTGTGTGTGTGTGTGTGTGTGTGTGTGTGTGTGTGTGTGTGCGTGTGCGTGTGCGTGTGTGTGCGCAAAGACCGGCTATTTATCTCGGTGGCATCCACAGACCCAGGGTCAGCTCTATAAAAGTGTTGTACAGCAGTGTGCACCCAAAGGTCACTGTGTTAGCTAACTGAGGCTAACTAGCTCTGATTATCATTGCACTTTAAATGCTCCATTATGGCCTCGCTAAAGTAATTACAGCTTAACGCATGACAGAGGGATAACACACACTGCAACGCCCTTTGAACCCCACAGACTTTGGTCCACACACACACTGGCGTAGCAACACATATAACTTAACTTCACCAGCATCTTCTACAGACCTGAGCAGACCAGCAACTGTAGAGGTCAGAAGTGCATCACTCAACTACAACGGACCAACAACAGAACAGTTAGTTAACCTCAACTAGCCTCAGCCTCAAGTCAGTTAACAGAACAGTTAGTTAACCTCAACTAGCCTCAGCCTCAAGTCAGTTAACAGAACAGTTAGTTAACCTCAACTAGCCTCAGCCTCAAGTCAGTTAACAGAACAGTTAGTTAACCTCAACTAGCCTCAGCCTCAAGTCAGTTAACAGAACAGTTAGTTAACCTCAACTAGCCTCAGCCTCAAGTCAGTTAACAGAACAGTTAGTTAACCTCAACTAGCCTCAGCCTCAAGTCAGTTAACAGAACAGTTAGTTAACCTCAACTAGCCTCAGCCTCAAGTCAGTTAACCTCAACTAGCCTCAGCCTCAAGTCAGTTAACAGAACAGTTAGTTAACCTCAACTAGCCTCAGCCTCAAGTCAGTTAACAGAACAGTTAGTTAACCTCAACTAGCCTCAGCCTCAAGTCAGTTAACAGAACAGTTAGTTAACCTCAACTAGCCTCAGCCTCAAGTCAGTTAACAGAACAGTTAGTTAACCTCAACTAGCCTCAGCCTCAAGTCAGTTAACAGAACAGTTAGTTAACCTCAACTAGCATTCCGTATGTTGCAGTCCAGCCAAGGTGCATTGAAGAAGCTTACTGTACAAGGTGCATACTGTGCATTGAAGAAGCTTACTGTACAAGGCGCATACTGTGCATTGAAGAAGCTTACTGTACAAGGTGCATACTGTGCATTGAAGAAGCTTACTGTACAAGGTGCATACTGTGCATTGAAGAAGCTTACTGTACAAGGTGCATACTGTGCATTGAAGAAGCTTACTGTACAAGGCGCATACTGTGCATTGAAGAAGCTTACTGTACAAGGTGCATACTGTGCATTGAAGAAGCTTACTGTACAAGGTGAATACTGTGCATTGAAGAAGCTTACTGTACAAGGTGCATACTGTGCATTGAAGAAGCTTACTGTACAAGGCGCATACTGTGCATTGAAGAAGCTTACTGTACAAGGTGCATACTGTGCATTGAAGAAGCTTACTGTACAAGGTGCATACTGTGCATTGAAGAAGCTTACTGTACAAGGTGCATACTGTGCATTGAAGAAGCTTACTGTACAAGGCGCATACTGTGCATTGAAGAAGCTTACTGTACAAGGTGCATACTGTGCATTGAGGAAGCTTACTGTACAAGGCGCATACTGTGCATTGAAGAAGCTTACTGTACAAGGCGCATACTGTGCATTGAAGAAGCTTACTGTACAAGGTGCATACTGTGCATTGAAGAAGCTTACTGTACATGGTGCATACCGTGCATTGAAGAAGCTTACTGTACAAGGTGCATACTGTGCATTGAAGAAGCTTTCGGTACAAGGTGCATACTGTGCATTAAAGAAAATTTCGGTACAAGGTGCATACTGTGCATTAAAGAAGCTTTCGGTACAAGGTGCAAGAGATGGTCAATAAAAAGTTAATGATAACTTTTCACGTAATTCATTTTAACAACCTTTTTCCAGAGAGCTGGCTCACACTTCAGTGTTAATGCATTGCATATTATATAGGGAACTTCATTCACCACCAGTGTGTAGCACATCTGCAAGAAACGTCTGGCATGATAGTGAAGTTGATATACTCAGTTTCCACAACATGGCTGCCTTGGTCTGTCTGTATATGATTTGGCATCACTGATCTTAGTGTACTTGAATGTATAACTATTTAAACAGTTTTCCCCTCCTTGTTCTTGGCACAGATGGATGAGGTCATCGATGACATCATCAGCATGCAGTCGAGCTATGATGACATCCAGCAGTACATTGACCCTGTTCAGATGTCCAACACAGTAAGTATTACACCAGGTGGGTTATGTGGGTTGGGTGGGTTAGGTAGGTTGGGTGGGTTATGTGGATGTGTGTTGATATGAATAGATTCGACTAATATACTGAAGAAAAATATAAACGCAACATGCAACCATTTCAACGATTTTAGTTACAGTTCATATAAGGAAATCAGTCAATTGAAATTAATAAATTAGACCTTAATCTATGGATTTAACATGACTGGTCAGGTGTGCAGCCATGGGTGTGCCAGGGAGGGCATAGGCCCACCCACTTGGCAGCCAGGCCCTACCAATCAGAATGAGTTATTCCCCACAAAAGGGCTTTATTAGAGACAGAAATACTCCTTAATTTCATCAGCTGTCCGGGGAGCTGGTCTCAGACGATCCCACAGGTGAAGAAACTAGAAGTGGAGGTCCTGGGCTACCATGGTTACACGTGATCTGCGGTTGTGAGGCCGTTTGGACGTACCGCCAAATTCCCTAAAATGACGTTGGAGAACGCTTTTGGTAGAGAAATGAACATGACATTTTCTGGCAACAGCTCTGGTGGACATTCCTGCAGTCAGCATGTCAACTGCACACTCTCTCAAAACGTAAGACATCAATGGCATTGTGTTGTGTGACTAAACTGTACATTTTAGAGTGGCCTTTTATTGTCCCCAGTACAAGTGTGTAATGATCATGCAGTTTAATCAGCTTCTTTTTTGTGTCTTTTTTGTTGTGATTTTTACCCCCTTTTCCGTGGTGTCCAATTGTTAGTAACTACTATCTTGTCTCATCGCTACAACTCCCGTACGGGCTCGGGAGAGACGAAGGTCGAAAGCCATGTGTCCTCGGAAACACAACCCAATCATGCCGCACTGCTTGTTAATACAGCGCGCATCCAACCCGGAAGCCAGCCACACCAATGTGTCGGAGGAAACACTGTACACCTGGCGACCTTGGTTAGCGCGCACTGCGCCTGGCCCGCCACAGGAGTCGCTGGTGCGCGATGAGACAAGGATAGCGGACGACGCTAGGCCGATTGTGGGTCGCCCCACTGACCTCCCGGTCGCGGCTGGCTGCGACAGAGCCTGGGCGCAAACCCATTCGATCACTGCGCATTAGATCACTGCGCCACCCGGGAGGCTCTTAATCAGCTTCTTAATATGCCACACCTGTCAGGTAAATGGATTCTCTTGTAAAGGAGAACTGCTCACTAACAGGGATGTTTTATTTCAGCTCATGGGACAAACTTTACATGCTGCGTTTATATTTTTGTTCAGTATAGTTTATGATCAGTCTTCCAGTGGGCTATTTTAGGTTTGTTCCCTCTCTGCCCTTTACGTACTGTTCTTGACTTTCCTCTACCCATTTCTCACCACTTCCTGCCTCTCCCGTGTCCTTTCTCACACCTCTCTCACCCCTCTCTGTCCCTATCTACCTCTCTCACCCCTCTCTGTCCCTATCTACCTCTCTCACCCCTCTCTGTCCCTATCTACCTCTCTCACCCCTCTCTCACCCCTCTTTGTCCCTATCTACCTCTCTCACCCCTCTCTCACCCCTCTTTGTCCCTATCTACCTCTCTCACCCCTCTCTCACCCCTCTCTGTCCCTATCTACCTCTCTCACCCCTCTCTCACCCCTCTCTGTCCCTATCTACCTCTCTCACCCCTCTCTGTCCCTATCTACCTCTCTCACACCTCTCTCACCCCTCTCTGTCCCTATCTACCTCTCTCACCCCTCTCTCACCCCTGTCTCACCCCTCTCTGTCCCTAACTACCTCTCTCACCCCTGTCTCACCCCTCTATGTCCCTATCTACCTCTCTCACCCCTCTCTGTCCCTATCTACCTCTCTCACCCCTCTCTCACCCCTCTCTGTCCCTATCTACCTCTCTCACCCCCTCTCACCCCTCTCTGTCCCTATCTACCTCTCTCACCCCTCTCTCACCCCTCTCTGTCCCTATCTACCTCTCTCACCCCTCTCTCACCCCTCTCTGTCCCTATCTACCTCTCTCACCCATCTCTCACCCCTCTCTGTCCCTATCTACCTCTCTCACCCCTCTCTGTCCCTATCTACCTCTCTCACCCCTCTCTCACCCCTCTCTGTCCCTATCTACCCCTCTCACCCCTCTCTCACCCCTCTCTGTCCCTATCTACCTCTCTCACCCCTCTCTCACCCCTCTCTGTCCCTATCTACCTCTCTCACCCCTCTCTCACCCCTCTCTGTCCCTATCTACCTCTCTCACCCCTCTCTCACCCCTCTCTGTCCCTATCTACCTCTCTCACCCCTCTCTCACCCCTATCTCACCCCTCTCTGTCCCTATCTACCTCTCTCACCCCTCTCTCAACCCTCTCTCACCCCTCTCTGTCCCTATCTACCTCTCTCACCCCTCTCTCACCCCTCTCTCACCCCTCTCTGTCCCTATCTACCTCTCTCACCCCTATCTCACCCCTCTCTGTCCCTATCTACCTCTCACTCACCCCTCTCTCACCCCTCTCTGTCCCTATCTACCTCTCTCACCCCTCTCTCACCCCTCTCTGTCCCTATCTACCTCTCTCACCCCTCTGTCACCCCTCTCTGTCCCTATCTACCTCTCTCACCCCTCTCTCACCCCTCTCTCATCCCTCTCTGTTCTATTTTGGTCCCAGTCCACCCCTCCCTCTGTGAGTTGATGGGGTGATTATGCCGACTCTTCAGTACTAAGGCTGTGACTGGGCTCTGAGGGAGAAAGAGACTCGTTGTTCCGTTTATCAGAATCCCTCCATCTTAAGCTACAGACTCTTCTGTATGTTTGTGTCCTATCTGAGAACTACTGTTGTCATTGCTGTTGAATTTAGCTTCCCAGACGTCAAAATGGCCGATATTTGATGTTGGTGGTGGGGGGTCAGTGGGTCTGTGGTTTTTTGTTCCTCAGAGTTTAATGAATAACTGCTGATCTATATTGGCTTCAATTAGCTGTCTGGTGCTGCTGCCTTCCCACCCCAGGGGAACCCTTCAGTTGGTTTAAAGGACTCCAAGTATTTAATTGATTTTAAATGATTGACGTGAAGTGCTGCAGTTTTAAAAGAGAGGAAGAGGGTCATTCCTAGCACTAAAAAAGTCTGTGGTCTGAGAGAGTCTTCGAGCAGAAGCACAGAGCTCTGTGTTTTAAAGGAATGGCTCCGAATTAACAATTAAACCACCGCTAGTTAGAGTACAACTTGTTTACAAGGCATTTGGAAAGGGAGAAAGAGGGAAGGAGAGGTGGAGGAGGAGGGGAATGAGGGATGTGGGAAAAACAGGCTGAAAGTCCAGTTCGGGGAAAGTTCATTGTGTAGAAGAGAGGTAGAAGAGAGAGGGATTTGGTGAGATTGGTTAGTCTCTGAGGAGGGCTGGAGCGAGTCAGTGAGTCAGTGTGAGAGAGTAAGAGGGAGAGTGCACGGACCCAGAGAAGGAAGAAAGGATGAAGGAGATGAATAAGACGTATGCCATCGTGGAGGTGATAGATGGGGAACAGATCCAACTGGTAAGAGGTCTGCGCTCTCGTTTGTGTGTGTGTCTGTGTGTGTGCGTGCATTTGTGTGTGTGGTTGGGAAATATGTATAGATGTCTATTTGTTCACCCAGCTTGGTCAGTAGTGAGTCAGGAGAGTTATGCCCCCCTCCCTCATGACCCCTCTCTGGATTGGCTGGGGCTGGGGCAGGGCGGGTCATCTCTAACTCCCAGCCTCGAGTCTCTGATTAGGGGATGAGTCTAGTCCTCGGGCCCCTGGGACTGGTGCTGCAGGCTGGAGGCTGGAAGGAAGCAGCACTTTGATATGGGAGCGGTTGAGCTGAGCTCTATCGCTTTGGGCAAACTTCCAGCGAGGGACACGCTCAGCCATTAGAGAGAGAACTGCATGGGACATTAACTGTCTGGCATGACAGCGTAAAGGTCACTGCTGGCTTCTCCCCTGTCTCCCTGCTCTAACCCGTGTGGGTGGGTGGGTGAGTGTGTGTATGGAATAGAAGGGCATTCGCTGGGTTTATCTCTTGGTGTTCTTGGCTCTTGATCACTCAGTGGTGTGTTGGGTGTGTGTGATTACATAATATTCAATATCATAGTCATTGATTAGATTTAGCTGTTTGGCAATTGATTGCCCCTCCAGGAGCTAAACTGAGCGGTGTGATTTGCATGCTGGGACAGTGGTATTAAGTGTCTCTGTGCATAGATTCAGCCCTCTGTATGGAGTATTGATGGTGAGGGACATCAGCTATTCCCATCACATTGCTACAACTTTGCACCAGATGTGCAGCAAATCAGCGAAAAAATGTGCTTGTTTTTTTTTGTTCGGTTGACTTAATATGCAGACCTCTAAACAGTTATGCTGTTCTCTCAGTCTCTGTCAAGGTCCCTGTGCTCTGCTGAGACGTTTAGAATGAGATCCCTCAGGACTAATGTTAGTTACCTTACAAATCTTCTCTCTGCTTTTGGAGGTTCTTTCCTCGTTAACTTTCCTTAAACACTGAGTTTTCCCCTTAATGAATGAATTTCATCTGCTAATCTGTGAGCAGGATTATCATGGTAAACTCCCTGGAATCTGTGGAATCTGGGAGTTTAAGGAAAGCTTGGGAACGCCACTGAGAGAATACCAGGCATGACTGACCTGCGAGAGTGAGAGTTTGTTTAAAATCGACGGTATCGGGTCATGCTGATTGTGTGTAGGATGGGAGACATTCACGGAGAGGGGAGAGGAAGGGACAAGGAGAGGAGAGGGTTACACCTAACTCTTAACTTCATGTCCCAGATTTAAAATAAAGGAGAGGAAGACCCTACTGAGGATGCCATTTCCTTTTGATCAGTGTACTGTAGATCTGTTTGCTTGATGAGTGACCAGAGGTCTCCGTCCACAGCGGTCTGTTTTGAGCCTGTGGTTTAACTGTGTGAGTGAGACCTGGCTGCTCGTCAGTCGTCTCAGTGATAAGGGATCTGTTATCCCTGTTATCAGTCAAGCCTCATTAGTATTGCAAAGGAGATCTTCAGCCACATCCTCTTGTGTGAAATTCAAAGTGTTTCTTTATTATTGGAGGATTCATCATCAAATCCCTTATCAGGGTGCTTGACTAGTAGTAGCCCATAGAGCCTGCTACGTAACAGCTACACAACCTCCACACAACCTCTACAGAGGAGACTGCTAGTCTTCCAAAGAGGCTGGGTTAGAGATATGGTCAGAGAATAAAGCTATAGAGATAAGAAGAGAGATGGACCGATAGAGACACATTTATTGACTATCAGAGCAGAGGTAGTTAGAGGCAGTAGTTTCCAGGTGTGATATTGGCCTGTTATCTTCTGCTATCTGCTCTTTACAGCCACTAAACATGTAACACACAGTGTGTTTATTAAGTTCCCTCAGGCTCAGAGGACTAACCAGGGTTACGCACAATATGATGCCATACAACTCCCAGGAGACACTGACTTCACCATTCTGTCTTCGAATTGTCTCCCTCTGTCAAGGGGCTTTATTGGCCTGGGAAACAGATGTTTACGTTGCCAAAGCAAATGAAATGGATAATAAACAACAGTGAAATAAACAATCAAAAATCAACAGCAAACATTACAGTCCAGTTCCAAAGGAATAGAGACATTTCAAATGTCATGTTATGTCTGTATACAGTGTTGTAACGATGTGCAAATAGTTAAAGCACATGTTATGTCTGTATACAGTGTTGTAACGATGTGCAAATAGTTAAAGCACATGTTATGTCTATATACAGTGTTGTAACGATGTGCAAATAGTTCAAACACAAAATGGAAAATAAATCAACATAAATATGGGTTGTATTTACAATGGTGTTTGTTCTTCACTGGTTGCCATTTTCTTGTGGCAACAGGTCACAAATATTGCTGCTGTGATGGTATTTCACCCAATAGATATGGGAGTTTATTAAAATTGGATTTGTTTTCATGTTCTTTGTGGGTCTGTGTAATCTGAGGGAAATATGTCACTCTCAGTCTCACTCTCTCTGTCTCTCTCTGTCTCTGTCTTTCTCAATCAATTAATTGAGGGTGATCTCAGGAAACAGTCTTTATGGAATAAAAATGTGTTCCTCGGTTGTGTTTCGTGCATGGTTTCCTGAATTTGGTTGTGTATCAGGCTATCAAACAACCGCAAGGGCTTAACGTGGGCTCTAAACTGCCCTGAAAATAGAGTGCCTTGTAAGAATAGTTTATTTAACTATCATTTCCCCATCTGAAGGATGTGTGTCACGTTCTGACCTTTATTTCCTTTGTTTTGTCTTTATTTAGTATGGTCAGGGCGTGAGTTGGAGAGGGCAGTCTATGTTTGTTTTTCTATGTTTGGTTTCTGTTTCGGCCTAGTATGGTTCTCAATCAGAGGCAGGTGTCGTTAGTTGTCTGATTGAGAATCATACTTAGGTAACCTGGGTTTCACTGTTGGTTTGTGGGTGTTTGTTTCCGTGTGTGTGTTTGTCGCCACATGGTACTGTTTCGGTTTTTGTAGATTTCACGTTATCGTTTATTGTTTTTGTTCGAGTGTTCATTTTGTCTTTATTAAAATATCGTCATGAACATTTACCACGCTGCATCTTGGTCCGATCCTTACTCCTCTTCAGACGAAGAGGAGATCTGCCGTTACAGAAACACCCACCAAGCAGCGTGGTAACAGGCAGCAGCAGCAGCAGCAGCAGCAGGAGAGGCAGCGGTACTTGGAGAAATGGACTTGGGAGGAGATTTTGGACGGCAAAGAACCCTGGGAACAGCCAGGGGAATATCGCCGCCCCAAAGCAGAGATGGAGGCAGCGAAAGCAGAGAGGCGGCATTATGAGGAGCTAGCACGGCAGAGCGGCTGGAAGCCCAAGAGGCAGCCCCAAAAATGTAGTGGGGCGGTGGCACACAGGGAGTGTGGCGAAGGCAGCTAGGAGACTTGAGCCAACTTCCCGTGCTTACCGGAGAGCGAGAGGGACCGGGCAGGCACCGTGTTAATGCTGTGGAGCGCACAGTGTCCCCGGTGCGGTTGCATAGCCCGGTGCGGTACATTCCAGCTCCTCGTATCGGCCGGGCTAGACTGGGCATCGAGCCAGGTGCCATGAAGCCGGCTCTACGCATCTATTCTCCAGTGCGTCTCCTTGGGCCGGCGTACATGGCACCAGCCTTACGCATGGTGTCCCTGGTTCGCCAGCACAGCCCAGTGCGGGCTATTCCACCTCGCCGCACTGGCCTGGCTACCGAGAGCATTCAACCAGGTAAGGTTGGGCAGGCTCGGTGCTCAAGAGCTCCAGAGCGCCTGCACGGTCCGGTCTACCCAGTGCCACCTCCACACACCAGCCCTCCGGTGGCAGCCCCCCGCACCAGGCTGTCTCTCTGTTTTCTGCCTACAGGTGTTCCCGCCTGTCCAGCGCCGCCAGAGTCTCCCGTCTGTCCAGAGCCGCCAGAGTCTCCCGTCTGTCCAGAGCCGCCAGAGTCTCCCGTCTGTCCAGAGCCGCCAGAGTCTCCCGTCTGTCCAGAGCCGCCAGAGTCTCCAGTCTGTCCAGAGCCGCCAGAGTCTCCCGTCTGTCCAGAGCCGCCAGAGTCTCCCGTCTGTCCAGAGCCGCCAGAGTCTCCCGTCTGTCCAGAGCCGCCAGAGTCTCCCGTCTGTCCAGAGCCGCCAGAGTCTCCCGTCTGTCCAGAGCCGCCAGAGTCTCCCGTCTGTCCAGAGCCGCCAGAGTCTCCCCGTCTGTCCAGAGTCTCCCGTCTGTCCAGAGCCGCCAGAGTCTCCCGTCTGTCCAGAGAGCCGCCAGAGTCTCCCGTCTGTCCAGAGCCGCTCTCCCGTCTGTCCAGAGCCGCCAGAGTCTCCCGTCTGTCCAGAGCCGCCAGAGTCTCCCGTCTGTCCAGAGCCGCCAGAGTCTCCCGTCTGACCAGAGCCGCCAGAGTCTCCCGTCTGTCCAGAGCCGCCAGAGTCTCCCGTCTGTCCAGAGCCGCCAGAGTCTCCCGTCTGTCCAGAGCCGCCAGAGTCTCCCGTCTGACCAGAGCCGCCAGAGTCTCCCGTCTGACCAGAGCCGCCAGAGTCTCCCGTCTGTCCAGAGCCGCCAGAGTCTCCCGTCTGTCCAGAGCCGCCAGAGTCTCCCGTCTGTCCAGAGCCGCCAGAGTCTCCCCCGTCTGTCCAGAGCCGCCAGAGTCTCCCGTCTGTCCAGAGCCGCCAGTCTCCCGTCTGTCCAGAGTCTCCCGTCTGTCCCAGAGCCGCCAGAGTCTCCCGTCTGTCCAGAGCCGCCAGAGTCTCCCGTCCCAGAGCCGCCAGAGTCTCCCGTCTGTCCAGAGCCGCCAGAGTCTCCCGTCTGTCCAGAGCCTGCCAGAGTCTCCCGCCAGAGTCTCCCGTCTGTCCAGAGCCGCCAGAGTCTCCCGTCTGTCCAGAGCCGCCAGAGTCTCCCGTCTGTCCAGAGCCGCCAGAGTCTCCCGTCTGTCCAGAGCCGCCAGAGTCTCCCGTCTGTCCAGAGCCGCCAGAGTCTCCCGTCTGTCCAGAGCCGCCAGAGTCTCCCGTCTGTCCAGAGCCGCCAGAGTCTCCCGTCTGTCCAGAGCCGCCAGAGTCTCCCGTCTGTCCAGAGCCGCCAGAGTCTCCCGTCTGTCCAGAGCCGCCAGAGTCTGTCCAGAGCCGCCAGAGCCGCCAGTCTCCCGTCTGTCCAGAGCCGCCAGAGTCTCCCGAGAGCGCCAGTCTGTCCTGAGAGCCGCCAGTCTCCCGTCTGACCAGAGCCGTCTCCCGTCTGAGCCGCCAGAGCCGCCAGTCTCCCGTCTGTCCAGAGCCGCCAGTCTCCCGTGTCCAGAGCCGCCAGAGTCTCCCGAGCCGCCAGAGCCTGCGCCAGTCTGTCCTGAGCCGCCAGTCTGTCCTGAGCCGCCAGAGCCGCCAGTCTGTCCTGAGCCGCCAGTCTGTCCTGAGCCGCCAGAGCCGTCCCTGAGTCTGTCCTGAGCCGCCAGAGCCGCCAGAGTCTCTGTCCTGAGCCGCCAGTCTGTCCTGAGCCGCCAGTCTGTCCTGAGCCGCCAGAGCCGCCAGTCTGTCCTGAGCCGCCAGTCTGTCCTGAGCCGCCAGAGCCGCCAGTCTGTCCTGAGCCGCCAGTCTGTCCTGAGCCGCCAGAGCCGCCAGTCTGTCCTGAGCCGCCAGTCTGTCCTGAGCCGCCAGAGCCGCCAGTCTGTCCTGAGCCGCCAGTCAGCCAGAGCCGCCAGTCTGTCCTGAGAGAGCCGCCAGTCTGTCCTGAGCCGCCAGTCTGTCCTGAGCCGCCAGAGCCGCCAGTCTGTCCTGAGCCGCCAGTCAGCCAGGCGATGCCAGAGTCGCCCTTCACTCCGGAGCTGACTGAGTCTCCCGCCTGTCCGGCGCTGCCGGAGTCTCCCGCCAGTTCGGCGCTTCCGGAATCTCCCGTCCATTCGGGACCCATTTCTAGGGTCCCCAGTCCGAGGTCGGCGGCGAGGGTCACCGTGTTTAGGAGGCCACGGAGGCGGGCAATGAGGCAGAGAAAAACTGTGGTAAAGTTGGGTTCACGTCCCGCGCCAGAGCCGCCACCGCGGACAGACGCCCACCCAGACCCTCCCCTATAGGTTCAGGTTTTGCGGCCGGGGGGGGGGTACTGTCACGTTCTGACCCTTATTTCCTTTGTTTTGTCTTTATTTAGTATGGTCAGGGCGTGAGTTGGGGTGGGCAGTCTATGTTTGTTTTTCTATGTTTGGTTTCTGTTTCGGCCTAGTATGGTTCTCAATCAGAGGCAGGTGTCGTTAGTTGTCTCTGATTGAGAATCATACTTAGGTAACCTGGGTTTCACTGTTGGTTTGTGGGTGTTTGTTTCCGTGTGTGTGTTTGTCGCCACATGGTACTGTTTCGTTTTTTGTAGATTTCACGTTATCGTTTATTGTTTTTGTTCGAGTGTTCATTTTGTCTTTATTAAAATATCGTCATGAACACTTACCACGCTGCATCTTGGTCCGATCCTTACTCCTCTTCAGACGAAGAGGAGATCTGCCATTACAATGTGCTTGGTGTCGTTGTTGGAACCCATTCTTCATTGAACTTGATAGGAGAGTAAGTGACCAGTCATTTGTAAGAGATTAAGTGAAGATACTTCATCTGAAGGATTAGCATGCATAACCCCTGTTTAACCCTTCAATCTCTTCTTTCTCATGGATTCTAATCTCACAAAGAGAGTAACCCGAATGACCAATCCTCTGTGTTATTGGTATTTTTGAGTGAATGTAGGTTATGCGATGCTCATTCTGATGTGTGTTCCCTCCTCAGCTCCCTCTGTCCAGCAGTCACCTGGACGTGTACACGGGCCCTGGGATGACCGGTCAATCCATTGCCATGACCAGCAACTCCTGTCCTGCCAACCTGGCCATCAAACGAGAGCTGACGGGTAGGACCAATCACAGCCGCAGGCACAGCCATGGCAACCAATCAGAGACAAGCTTAGACACACAGCAACCACACAGCTCTCAGACAAATAGCAACCAATCAGAGATAGACCTGCATGGTTTCCTACCAGTTTTCCCACCTGGTTTCCGAGGTCTCAATCAGATGCTGAGTAAACCAGGATATAAGAGGAGGCTGGTGGAAGGAGCTATAGGAGGACAAGCTCATTGTAATGGCTGGAATGGAACGGTATCAAACACATGGAAACCACATGTTTTACTCCATGCCATTATAATAGGCCCGTCCTTTTACAGCTCCTCCCACCAGCCTCCTCTGCAGGGTCTATTTTTCTCAAAACGACCGGTTCGTTGAACGTCATTTCTACTGTGATTGAATTAAATTAATAATTTAAGCAATGTAGTTCCTCATTGACAGATATTGTGAGGGCCAGCCTGTAAGTTACATCAATCAGCTCAGGTTTCCTTTAGGAATGTTTCTCAGGACATACCGTCTCATAGGGACGTACATACCGTCTCATAGGGACGTACATACCGTCTCATAGGGACGTACATACCGTTTCATAGGGACGTACATACCGTCTCATAGGGACGTACATACCGTCTCATAGGGACGTACATACCGTCTCATAGGGACGTACATACCGTCTCATAGGGACGTACATACCGTCTCATAGGGACGTACATACGTCTCATAGGGACGTACATACCGTCTCATAGGGACGGACATACCGTCTCATAGGGACGTACATACCGTCTCATAGGGACGTACATACCGTCTCATAGGGACGTACATACGTCTCATAGGGACATACATACCGTCTCATAGGGACGTACATACCGTCTCATAGGGACGTACATACCGTCTCTAGGGTTTTTTTGGCTGCTGATAGTAGTTAGTGTTGATGAGTTGTGTGAGGACAGTGTTAGTTCATTGCTTGTTGTTTTTGTCAAGATGCAGAAGCCCGTGCGATGGCCAAGGAGAGACAGAAGAAAGACAACCACAACCTGAGTGAGTTTATTCTGCCCTTCTCCCTTTCCCTTGCTCTCTCTCTCTCTCTCTCTGTTTCTCTCTGTATCTAAGTCTCTCTGTCTCTCTCTCTCTCTCTCTCTCTCTCTCTCTCTCTCTCTCTTTCTCTGTCTCTCTCTCAATTCAATTCAATTCAATTCAAGGGCTTTATTGGCATGGGAAACATGTGTTAACATTGCCAAAGCAAGTGAGGTAGATAATATATAAAGTGAAATAAACAATAAAATTACACATACAGAAGTTTCAAAACAATAAAGACATTACAAATGTCATATTATATATATATACAGTGTCGCTCCCTCTCTCTCTCCCTCTCTCTCTCTCTCCCTCTCTCTGTCTCTCTCTCTCTCTCTCTCTCTCTCTCTCTCTCTCTCTCTCTCTCTCTCTCTCTCTCTCTCTCTGTCTATCTCTGTCTCTCTCTCTGTCTATCTCTGTCGCTCCCTCTCTCTCTCCCTCTCTCTGTCTCTCTCTCTCTCCCTCTCTCTGTCTCTCTCTCTCTCGCTGTCTCTCTCTGTCTCCCTCTGTCTCGCTCTCTCTCTGTCTCTCTCTCTCTCTCTCTCTCTCTCTCTCTCTCTCTCTCTCTCTCTCTCTCTCTCTCTCTCTCTCTCTCTCTCTCTCTCTCTCTCTCTCTCTCTCTCTGTCTCTCTCTGTCTCTCTCTGTCTCTCTCTGTCGCTCTCTGTCGCTCTCTGTCTCTCTCTGTCTCTCTCTGTCTCTCTCTGTCTCTCTCTGTCGCTCTCTGTCTCTCTCTCTCTCTCTCGCTCTCTCTCTCTCTCCCTCTCTCTGTCTCTCTCTCCCTCTGTCTCCCTCTCTCTCTCTCTCTCTCTGTCTCTCTGTCTCTCTCTCTCTCTCTGTGTCCCTCTGTCTCTCGCTCCCTCTGTCTCTCGCTCCCTCTGTCTCTCGCTCCCTCTGTCTCTCGCTCCCTCTGTCTCTCGCTCCCTCTCTCTGTCTCCCTCTGTCTCTCTGTCTCCCTCTGTCTCTCGCTCCCTCTGTCTCTCTCTCCCTCTGTCTCTCTCTCCCTCTGTCTCTCGCTCCCTCTCTCTGTCTCCCTTGCAAAAACACAATTTGAATGAGTTTGCACTTTTTGAACATCCCTCTCCTTTTTACAATCTCTCTCTGTTTAAAGTACACCTATCTCCCTCTCTCTGTTTAAAGTACACCTCTATCTCCCTCTCTCTGTTTAAAGTACACCTCTATCTCCCTCTCTCTGTTTAAAGTACACCTCTCTATCTCTCTCTGTTTAAAGTACACCTCTATCTCCCTCTCTCTGTTTAAAGTACACCTCTATCTCTCTCTCTCTGTTTAAAGTACACCTCTATCTCTCTCTCTCTGTTTAAAGTACACCTCTATCTCTCTCTCTGTTTAAAGTACACCTCTATCTCTTTCCCTCTCTCTTTCACTCACACACACACACACACACACACACACACACACACACACACACACACACACACACACACACACTGTGGTAATTCAGCTGATACAGGGCAACCCACAGGTGGATGTTTAACCCACACTTTCTGCTGCTCTGGCACTAAAGTCTAATTGCCTGTCACACTAGTTTTTTTATGTGTAGTGCCTGTGTTAAATCAAATCAAATCAAAATTGTATTTGTCATATATGCCGTGTAACGACTACAGTGTAGTCGTTACAGTGAAATGCTTACTTACGAGCCCTTAACCAAAAATACAGTTTTAAGAACATCAAAGAACAGCAGTAAAATAACAATAGCGATTCTATATACAGGGGGTACTGGTACACAGTCAATGTCTGGGGGTACAGGTCAATGTGCGGGGGTACAGGTCAATGTGCGGGGGTACAGAGTCTGTGCGGGGATACAGTATTAATGTGCGGGGTTACAGGTCAATGTGCGGGGGTACAGGTCAATGTGCGGGGGTACAGAGTCAGTGTGCCGGGGTACAGAGTCAATGTGCGGGGGTACAGAGTCTGTGCGGGGTACAGAGTCAATGTGCGGGGGTACAGGTCAATGTGCGGTGGTGCAGAGTCAGTGTGATGTGGTACACAGTCAATGTGCGGGGGTACAGGTCAATATGCGGGGGTACAGAGTCAATGTGCGGGGTACAGGTCAATGTGCGGGGTACAGAGTCAATATGCGGGGTACAGAGTCAATGTGCGGGGGTACAGGTCAATGTGCGGGGGTACAGGTCAATGTGCGGGGGTACAGAGTCAGTGTGCGGGGGTACAGAGTCAGTGTGCAGGGATACAGAGCCAGTGTGCGGGGGTACAGAGTCAGTGTGCGGGGGTACAGAGTCAATATGCGGGGGTACAGAGTCAATGTGCGGGGTACAGAGTCAATGTGCGGGGGTACAGAGTCAATATGCGGGGGTACAGAGTCAATATGCGGGGTACAGAGTCAGTGTGCGGGGTACAGAGTCAGTGTGCGGGGTACAGAGTCAATATGGGGGTACAGAGTCAATGTGCGGGGGTACAGAGTCAGTGTGCGGGGGTACAGAGTCAGTGTGCGGGGGTACAGAGTCAATGTGCGGGGGTACAGAGTCAGTGGGCGGGGGTACAGAGTCAATGTGCGGGGGTACAGAGTCAATGTGCGGGGGTACAGAGTCAGTGTGCGGGGGTACAGAGTCAATGTGCGGGGGTACAGAGTCAATGTGCGGGGGTACAGAGTCAATGTGCGGGGGTACAGAGTCAGTGTGCGGGGGTACAGAGTCAATGTGCGGGGGTACAGAGTCAATGTGCGGGGTACAGAGTCAATGTGCGGGGGTACAGAGTCAATGTGCGGGGGTACAGAGTCAATGTGCGGGGGTACAGAGTCAATGTGCGGGGGTGCAGAGTCAATGTGCGGGGGTACAGAGTCAGTGTGCGGGGGTACAGAGTCAATGTGCGGGGGTACAGAGTCAGTGTGCGGGGGTACAGAGTCAGTGTGCGGGGGTACAGAGTCAATGTGCGGGGGTACAGAGTCAATGTGCGGGGGTACAGAGTCAGTGTGCGGGGGTACAGAGTCAGTGTGCGGGGGTACAGAGTCAGTGTGCGGGGTACAGAGTCAGTGTGCGGGGGTACAGAGTCAGTGTGCGGGGGTACAGAGTCAATGTGCGGGGTACAGAGTCAATGTGCGGGGGTACAGAGTCAATGTGCGGGGGTACAGAGTCAATGTGCGGGGGTACAGAGTCAATGTGCGGGGGTACAGAGTCAATGTGTTAGTAGTAGTTTGCGGGACACAATAAACTGCAGGAATGCTACTCTCTCCCTGTCCCCATCTCTCTCTCTCACACACACACACACACACAGAATAAAGACATGTCATAGTGTGTATATATATATACAGTGTTGTAACGATGTGCACATAGTTCAAGTAAAAAGATCTGAAAATAAATCAACATAAATATGGGTTGTATTTACAATGGTGTTTGTTCTTCACTGGGTGCCTTTTTCTTGCGGCAACAGGTCACAAATCTTGTTGCTGTGATGGAACACTGTGGTATTTCACCCAGTAGTTATGGGAGTTTATCAAAATTGGGTTTGTTTTGGAATTCTTTGTGGATCTGTGTAATCTGAGGGAAATAGGTCTCTCTAATATGGTCAGGATGTTAGGAAGTGCAGCTCAGTTTCCACCTCATTTTGTGGGCAGTGAGCACATAGCCTGTCTTCTCTTGAGAGTCATGTCTGCCTACGGCGACCTTTCTCAATAGCAAGCGTATATCTTTCTGTTTATAACCTCCAGTAAACTCCAACACTCATCTACTCATCTACACTATAAGTCTTTATTATGGCTATGCTGCACAAAGCCAGCAAAAACAGCCAG
>NC_068430.1:30962908-31035408 GCF_023373465.1 Oncorhynchus keta | reverse complement strand
ACATATGGTACGTATTGTACACACAGTAGAAATACACCCAGAACACTGATATACTGTGACATGCTTATGCTCTGTTCAACAACCCAGCCAGCATACATTTGCACTCTAAACTCTCACACACACACTCCAAGCATGCTGTACAAACACTGATACACACTTACACACACAAACTTGACATTCTCATAGATGCACACGCTTTCTTAGCACTCGTATAGATACACATTCAACAGCAATATGAGAAATGAAACCATGTTTCAGATTGAAATAATTGTGTCCTACCACTGTAAATATCAGAGCACCTCTGAATGATAAACAATCTATTACATACACACACACACACACACACACGCACACACACGCACAGCACAGACAGATTCTAGTTCACTCTAACACAGAAGAGACCCTGTTATTTGAAGGGTGAGGCACTGACAAAGGTTTGAGACACAGACCTCGACCCCTTACTTTGTAAAACACACTGGCATGACCTCGAGTCTGCAAGCTACTGCCTTCTCCTGTGTCGCCTATGACCTTTAGCCTTAAGGGTACTGCCAAGTCCACTCCATGACCTCTGACCCCTGTGTGAACTCTGAACGTTGAGGAGAGATGGTTTGGCCTTGATTGTGAGGTGTTGTAGCGATGCAAGGGGTTATATAGCTCCACAGGTTTCTAAGTAGTGCCACTGTGTAGCATCATAGGGTGCTATGTAGCGACTCAGGATCTCCTGTAGCCCTGACCCAAACCTGCCAACGGGCCTTGTGTTAGCCACCTGAAGACCCACTCTCTCTGGCTGAGATGGAGGGTGGGAGAGGGTTGTCTTTTAGTAAGTTGTACTGTAGAGTTAGGAGAGAGAGGACCAGTCATAGAGATTGGCTTAGATAACCCAGTAATGTCATTGTCTCCACTGTAACAAACAAACAAACACACACACACACACACAGCAGTGTGCCTTGAGGCTGTGTTCAAATCAAGACTTTGAGCGAGACTTCGGTACTTCACCCAGTCTGTGCATGTAGAACTGTCAGCTTTGGGTCAACCAGGTTAAACTAGACACTCACCAGGTACTAACCAAACCAACTCTGTAGAAACCAAACTACAGCTGTACAATACATAAATAAACTAACAGGAAAACAAATAGCTTTCAGATTTGGGTGAGGGACTGAGGTCAACACTTTGATTTGATATGGCTTATGATCAGTACAGAGAAAAGGAAGTCAAATGATGATTTGAAAGGTATTTGTCTGTATTCTATTATAGTTTGTTGTTTTATTTCATTTCATCTCCCAATGCACTGGAAGCTATATTATTTAATTGACTTTGTACATGAAAGACTTTTCAGTTTTATGCCACTTAAAATGTCTTTTATTTGTATTTGTCCTTTTTATTTTATTCCTAAAGTACCTTTTTCTCTAATAGCCATTTAAAAGTGAAAGTATTCAAGCCACTTGCGTGACAGTGTACGACCAGTGGGGAGCCATATTCTATACTTCTCTTTGTGGAAGAATGATTCAAATTTCACCAGGCTTTGAAGAGTTTAGAAGATCATGTACATTTACAGTATGATGTCATTTTTATATTGATTGGGATTTTCTCTCTTTTTTAACCTATAGAAATTGGAGCCAGAGACTAAGTTGAGAGGTGATTTTATTTTATTTGATGAAGTTTTAATTGTGATTTTTGTGAATGTGAAGATGGCCTGTACCGGTACCAAGCCAAACCCAAGCACCACAACAACAGGGTATTTTCCTTCATGGTGCCACTTTTGACCCCGACTTTGGTTTCCATTTAGACTACTTCCTTCTGATGGAAGTCAGAACTACCATGGAGGAGTTCTGTTGCCATAGCGTTGGCACAGCCTTGAACAAACCTGACCTTCTCTCTGTCTGCCAGAGTTCCCCTTTACCCTGCTCCAATGTTTGTAATCAATTGTTTTACTTTTGTGTATATTGTCCAGCCAACATTTTAAAGAGCTTGTCTGCAGATAATGTGGCGTGTTGTCCCCTCTGTGACTGTCCCCCTCCCCCATGTCACTGTATTCGACTGATTCTGGCCGACTGGTCAGGGGAAACTGGCATTCTGGTTTTGCTTTGGATATAAAATGTTTTACCAAAATCCACCCAGCGCACCCAGAGTGTTTCTTTACTGTCTGGGTGATGTTTCTGTGAGATGCATGCAGATGAAGAGGGGTGTGTGTGTGTGTACGTGTGTGGTGTATGTGGTGCGTGTGTGTGGTGTGGTGCGTGTGTGTCACAGAGTTTGATCAGTGTCTTGGAATAGCTTCATCATACCGTTATACCTGACACCAACATTGCTGTTCCTATTTTATTCCACCAGGGAGGGTCAGAGACCCATCTGACAAGCTCAGTCAGGGTCCCTCTCTCTCTCTCGCTCTTTTTCTCTCACTTTCAATTCAATTTCAACTGAACCTCTATGGGATCAGTGTCCCCCCCCCCGCTTGACGGTTGAACTAACGTAGGCTAATGTGATTAGCATGAGGTTGTAAGTAACCAATACATTTCCCAGGACATAGACATATCTGATATGGGCAGAAAGCTTAAATTGTAGTTCATCTAACTGCACTGTCCAATTTACAGTGAAATAATACCATGCTATTGTTTGAGGAGAGTGCACAAGTATGAACTTGAAAATGTATTAATAAACTAATTAGGCACATTTGGGCAGACTTGATATAACATTTTCAACAGATATGCAATGGTTCATTGGATCAGTTTATAACATTGCACATCCACTGCTGACATCTAGTGGCCAAAATCTAAATTGTGCCTGGGGCTGGAATAACACATTATGGCCTTTCTCTTGCATTTCAAAGATCATTGTACAAAAAAAGCATGTTTTTTTCTTCTTTGTATGATCTTTTACCAGATCTATTGTGTTCTCCTACATTAATTCCATATTTCCACAAACTTCAGTGTTTCCTTTCAAATGGTACCAAGAATATGCATATCCTTGCTTCAGGTCCTGAGCTACAGGCAGTTCGATTTGGGTATGTCATTTTAAGTGAAACATTGAGGGAAAAAATGGCTCCGATCCTTTATTGGCATGGGAAACATATGTTAACATTGCCAAAGCAAGTTAACTAGATAAACAAAAGTGAAATAAACAATATAAATTAACAGTAAACATTACACTCACAAAAGTTCCAAAATAATAAAGACATTACAAATGTCATTATGCACAAATATTCCTCTCTATCTCTTAGCTCATTATACTCCATAACAATCACAGGAATAGAGCTGCAAATGCAATTAACCTATTTTTAAATACCATTTTATTAGGGCAGAGAAGGGCTTAAAATAGGACAAGGAGGAAGGGAGGGAGGGAAGAGGGAGTACAATGAGTATGCTGTAATTTCACAATGGCTCTCTTTCCACGTCTCTCAAAGCATACCCACACCAGTACAGCTTTACAGTCATTCTGTATCTGAAAACAACGAAGACAAACTGTAACAGAGAGAAATAAAGATGGAATAGGTCCTGTCATCTTTGGATTGTCTAATATAAAATAGCCAACAACCACAATGTATTATGAAAGCCAATATTACAGTTGAGGCGTGTGTATTTGAGCAAATCCATCGACGTCAATGGGTTTGTATTTGTAAAACTTGGGAGTTTAGAGTTCTGAGTTAGAGTTTGGGCCTATGTTTTGTCTGTAGTTATTATTGGGGCTAGTGTTCTCTTTAGTTGTGAGCCATGTGTTTTCCCCCACCAACCCCTCAACACCCTCGTCTCTCCTCTCAAAACTCTGATACATCATGCCTCCCAAATCTGGGCGAGTGTATATACCTGAATACTTTATATTTTAGTACACACACCAGTCTGCTGAGGCTGCTGAGGGGAGGACGGCTCATAATAATGGCTGGAATGGGGTCAATAGAATGGTATCAAGCAAATCAAAGATGTGGTTTCCTTGTGGTTGATACCACTCCATTCCAGCCATTATTATGAGCCGTCCTCCCCTCAGCAGCCTCCACTGATACACACACACACACACACACACACACACACACACACACACACACACACACAGTTGATAATGTGGTAATCCAACATTTCCATTGAGTTGATTGAAACCTACAATGTCATGACCCAATCCATGGGTCACAGGGAAGAAAATGGGTCCTGAAGAATGTTGTCTGGTATAAAGGTGGGTGGGTCACCAGAATATTGTAAAACCTTGTGGAGGTTGTAGGTGTATATGGGTGCATGTCTGCGTGTGTAGAGTTGTCTTCGGCGTTGTTATTGAGAGTGTGGTAGCTTTCCTAGTGTACGTGTGTTAATTAGTGGTCACCAGTCAGTGCAGTACATTAGAGTGGTCACCAGTCAGTGCAGTACATTAGAGTGGTCACCAGTCAGTGCAGTACATTAGAGTGGTCACCAGTCAGTGCAGTACATTAGAGTGGTCACCAGTCAGTGCAGTACATTAGAGTGGTCACCAGTCAGTACAGTAGATGGTCTCGCCACCCTCCTCCCTCTTCTCCCCCCTCCTTCTGATTCATTTGGTCCAGGGCTGCCATGGGGTGATCCATACCTGCCGTTAAACAGTCTTTCTGGGCTTAAATCAGGGCAACCCCCCCCCCCAGACACACACACACTCTCTCTCCAAAGTGTGTGTGGCTGGTGTTCGTCGTCCATCCAAAGCCCCATTCTCCCAGGTCTTTATGATGCTAATGCACTCCCCAGTCTAATAAATCCCTACAGAGCTGAAGTGCTGAGATCTTATGGCTCGCTGAGAACAGTCCCCCACTTCCCCACACATACACCTCTAACGCAACCCACCCACACACCTCCCTCGGCAGGAGAAGTGCCTTCCTTGCACTTGCAAGTATTCCTGGGTGGCTCTCTGGCAGAGAGAGGGGGAGAAGTCACACATGAAAGCATAATTTAAGGAGTAGCGTGGTATTAGCCTGTGGGTCCATGGGCCTTTAGCACCGTGGAACCATTGCGATAGAGAGCTCCAGAGTCCAGACCAGAGCAGGGAGCCTGTTCTTCTCCTTTCCCCACAGTGAGGCCTGTGGCCTGGGCTTGGCAGCAGCACAGCCCCGCCCCCCTGATCACGAATGGACTGTATGGATGAATAACGGAAGAGAGGGGAGGAGAGACGGGCATAGAAAGGAAAATAATCAGAGGTTATTTTACTTGTTCAATAAATAGTGAACAAGGAGCTCCATTCAGGGCTGGGAATGTGCCCATTATCAGATTAGGCTGAATTCATGTTCTCTCTCTCTCTCAATTAAATTACATTTAAATTCAAAGGGCTTTATTGGCATGGGAAACATATGTTTACATTGCCAAAACAAGTGAAATAGATAATAAACTAAAGTGAAATAAACAATCCAAAATGAACAGTAAACATTACACTCACAGAAGTTCCAAAGGAATAGACATTTCAAATGGCATATTATATATATATATATATACAGTGTTGTAACGATGTGCAAATGGTGAAAGTACAAAAGGGAAAATAAATATAATAATAAAACATAAATATGGGTTGTATTTACAATGGTGTTTGTTCTTCACTGGTTGCCCTTTTCTTGTGGCAACAGGTCACAAATCTTGCTGCTGTGATGGCACACTGTGGAATTTTACCCAGTAGATATATGAGGTTTATCAAAATTGGATTTGTTTTCTAATTCTTTGTGGATCTGTAATCTGAGGGAAATATGTATCTCTAATATTGTCATACGTTGGACAGGAGGTCAGGAAGTGCAGCTCAGTTTCCACCTCATTTTGTGGGCAGTGAGAACATAGGCAGACATGGCTCTCAAGATAAGACAGGCTAAGGAGGCTTCTCTCAATAGCCACTGTACTTTCTGTTTAGGGCCAAATAGCATTCTAGTTTGCTCTGTTTAAATAATATATATTTCCAATGTGTCATATAATTATATTTTTGTTTTCTCATGATTTGGTTGGGTCTAATTGTGCTGCTTTCCCAGGACTCTGTGGGGTGTGTTTGTGTTTGTGAACAGAGCCCCAAGACCAGCTTGCTTAGGGGACTCTTCTCCAGGTTCATCTCTCTGTAGGTGATGGCTTTGTTATGGAAGGTTTGGGAATCGCTTCCTTTTCAGTGGTTGTAGAATTTAATGGCTCCTTTCTGGATTTTGATAATTAGTGGGTATCTAATTCTGCTCTGCATGCATTATTTGGTGTTATACACTGAGGATATTTTTTTGCTGAATTCTGCAAGCAGTCTCAATTAGATGTTTGTCCCATTTTGTGAATTCTTGGTTGGTGAGCGGACCCCAGCTCTCTCTCTCTTTCAGCCTGTCCCATATTCTCTTTCTGTTGCTTTCATGCCACTCCCATTCTCCTCCCCATCTTCCTCTATCTCAGCTCCTTTTCCTCTCCATCTCTGTCCTATCTGTCTGTGTGTGACTGTGAGTCCCAGCCCCTCTCAGGGGGCCAGCATGTCACTCAGCTCCAGGCCCAGCGAGGGGAGGTGATTGAGCTAATTTAGCCCCTGGATGAGAGAGCAGGGAAGGCCTCACCCTCCACTAATAGACAGACATCAAAATGGAGATGAGGGAGGAGAAAATGAAGGATGACTATAAAAAACAGACAGATTTTTTTAATGGATTTATCCTTTTTTGTCCAGAGGGAGGAGAAACTTTTATGAACAGTTCCAGAATGACATTGTGAAGTTGGTAAAGGTTTATGTGTGTTAAAAATTCTGATATTGCTTATTGATCTTTCCCCCTCCATTATGTCACCGTCAATCACTGGTCTGGGTGATGATCTTGTCCGGCCTCTGACAGCCCGTATATCCAAACTGCCCAAAACCTCGGCTCTTAGTGCTGATCTGAAGGTTGGACCTGTTTTATGGATTTGCAGGTCTCAGCCATAATGACAGAAAGCCTAACGAAGACAACTGGCTGCTGAGATGTTGCTTTATGACTTTTTGATAAATCATAGGAACAAGAGTGAGAGGCTAGATTGCTTCTTTTAGTATTTTCAGACCGAATCCTAACTTCAGACATCAATCATACATGGATGTCTCGTCAATGAGAGACTTTGAGTTAATTTGAGTTAAACGCTGGCTCTTTAGTCATTAGGTAGGGAAGTATGCTGAAGGTCAGTGTGGATTATTTGTCTGAGTTTTTCTTCTACTATTTGCACAGGGCCAGGAGTGTTTCATTAAACACACGACCTGACCAGGAAAAACTCCAGGTCGTACTCATGATCACCTGGAGGTGACACACCTGGGGGCGGGAGATTGAAGCAGACACCAAAACATCCGGCATGGGGTGGAACTAGATTGAGAAGACAGCCTAGACAGAGGGAGATGGAGAGGAGTCACCAATGGCCTCTGGTCCCTGGGGAGCGATGGGCCGTAGAGTCTGAAACAGATCCAGGTTACTTACTATCTCAAGTCAACATCAGAAGAACTAGTGTCTTCTACCATAGTCTCTCAGTCCCAGCCTTGATCTGTATTCCTGACTCGTCCTGTGTAAGGGCCTGATGGGCTTTATGTAAATGAGCACTTTGTCCCTGTCCAATGGCAGGCCTCAGAAAGGTAATAATAAAGGTGGAGCTGTGACACACTGGGGGTCGTGTCACTGCGGTAACAGGCCTCTCATCTAATAAGGTCACGAATGCTCAGTGTCGGCTTCCACTGTGTCTGTCGCTTCCTCTCTTTCTTCACCCCTTCTCTTTTCTCTTCCTTCCCTCTGTCCACCCTTCTTCCTCTACATATTTAATAGTCTTTCTTGACTCCTCACACCTTGTCGCATCTCTCTCTTCATTCCTTCACTCCTTTTCTCTTCCTTACCTCTGTCCATTCTTTTAATATTTAATCCTCCTCTCTGACTTCACATGCCTTCATCTCTGAAAGGAGCCCAAATTGGCAGGAGAGATGAATAATGTGCCTGCCATTAACACCCAGAGAGAGGGATCATTCTTTTCATGTGTGGAGGAGAGGAGAGACAAGGCAGCGAGAGGTGTAAATGAAGGGAGGACAGGGGCTGACATCGCTCAGTCTTGGGACGTACGCACCAACACACACACACACACACACACACACACACACACACACACACACACACACACACACACACACACACACACACACACACACTTTTTGTTTCAGAGAGCTGTGGCAGGAATAAGGAGCGGTGGAAGGGAAGGGGGCAGGGAGCTGACTGGGTTCGATCTTATGGGGATCTTTATGGACCACAGATCAAACTGTATTCCCAGGCTGTGGGCTGCAACCTGCTGCCTGATGGAGTAACAGACAGAGAGGAAAACGAGTCCTCTCACAGCAGCCCGATCCAGTCAGCTAATGATTGGGTTTTATTGTTTCAGTCAGCTGACTATTTATTAATAACTCACTTGCTCTTCACAAATTGTAAGCTAGCTGGTTACAGTGCCTCCTAAAGTTGTAAATCAACTGTCAATTAAATGCTTTGCTACTGTGATAGTAATGTTGATATTTACACAAGGTAGCTTGCTACACACACTGGACCGGTGACTGCATCTCAAGCAATGCATGTTTGGAGACCGGGCACGCACATCTCCTTACCGGGCAGACTGGGGGAAAGGCACATCTCCTTACCGGGCAGACTGGGGGAAAAGGCACAATCTCCTTACCGGGCAGACTGGGGGAAAAGGCACAATCTCCTTACCGGGCAGACTGGGGGAAAAGGCACAATCTCCTTACCGGGCAGACTGGGGGAAAAGGCACAATCTCCTTACCGGGCAGACTGGGGGAAAAGGCACAATCTCCTTACCGGGCAGACTGGGGGAAAAGGCACAATCTCCTTACCGGGCAGACTGGGGGAAAAGGCACAATCTCCTTACCGGGCAGACTGGGGGAAAGGCACAATCTCCTTACCGGGCAGACTGGGGGAAAAGGCACAATCTCCTTACCGGGCAGACTGGGGGAAAAGGCAAAGGCACAATCTCCTTACCGGGCAGACTGGGGGAAAAGGCACAATCTCCTTACCGGGCAGACTGGGGGAAAAGGCACAATCTCCTTACCGGGCAGACTGGGGGAAAAGGCACAATCTCCTTACCGGGCAGACTGGGGGAAAAGGCACAATCTCCTTACCGGGCAGACTGGGGGAAAGGCACAATCTCCTTACCGGGCAGACTGGGGGAAAAGGCACAAGCTCTGTTCAGGGCAGACCAAAGGTAGGGGTTGAGATCTTGACGACGTCACGATGACCTGGGAGGCAGTGGGTACAGAACAACAACAATAAAAACTGGATTTGATTTGATTATATCACCACCCAAAAGGGCACTTGGTGAGTGGGAGGGAAAAGGGGCAGGTGCTCGTGCCTGGTATAGTGGGGATTGAGAAACTCCTCTATCAGAGATCAGGAGGGTGCCCTGCTCTCAGATGGCCAGTAGGGGGAGGAAAAGGTCCACACACAGATCACCCTACCCCAATAAGGTGCAGGGTTTAAGAAGGAATCAAGCTTTAATGGAAAGTGTAAATGAAGTTACGTGTTAAGAGAATAAAAAGACATGAGTGACCTGTGTCACTTTGGGGTACTAGGTGAACTCTGAGTTCATCACACCACGCCTAAGGAATGGGCTACATTGAAGACTACAGGGAAGGTGACATCACTGTACTGAAGGTGAGCTAGCTTTGACTAGATACTGTCCACTACATGGGGAACATGTGTCCCGCTCTAACAGACTTCAACTTAGTTGCCGTGACTTGAACTTGAGTTTGATGTCTGCTCACTATAAGACTTAGACTGATCCTGCCATGGCCAGTGCTTACCTGGCCATGGCAGAGTGACAGAGACCTAATGCTGAACACAGTAGGCTTTGTTCTTATCACAGCCTTTTTGACATGTCTCTTTCTCACCCAAATCCGTCTCTCTTCAATTCTCTTTTATACTCTCATCCTTTCACTCCTTCTCTCTCTGTTCCCCTATCCCCCACCCCATCTCTCTCTGTTCCCCTATCTCCACCCCCATCCCCACCCCATCTCTCTCTGTTCCCCTATCTCCACCCCCATCTCTCTCTGTTCCCCTATCTCCACCCCCATCTCTCTGTTCCCCTATCTCCACCCCCATCTCTCTCTGTTCCCCTATCTCCAGCCCATCTCTCTCTGTTCCCCTATCCCCACCCCCATCTCTCTCTGTTCCCTTATCTCCACCCCCATCTCCCTGCTCCCCGATCTCCACCCCCATCTCTCTCTGTTCCCCTATCCCCACCCCCATCTCTCTCTGTTCCCCTATCCCCACCCCCATCTCTCTCTGTTCCCCTATCCCCACCCCATCTCTCTCTGTTCCCCTATCTCCACCCCCATCCCCACCCCATCTCTCTCTGTTCCCCTATCTCCACCCCCATCTCTCTCTGTTCCCCGATCTCCACCCCCATCTCTCTCTGTTCCCCTATCCCCACCCCCATCTCTCTCTGTTCCCCTATCCCCACCCCCATCTCTCTCTGTTCCCCTATCCCCACCCCCATCTCTCTGTTCCCCTATCCCCACCCCCATCTCTCTGTTCCCCTATCTCCACCCCCATCTCTCTGTTCCCCTATCCCCACCCCATCTCTCTGTTCCCCTATCCCCACCCCCATCTCTCTCTGTTCCCCTATCTCCACCCCATCTCTCTCTGTTCCCCTATCTCCAACCCCATCACTCTCTGTTCCCCTATCCCCATCCCCATCTCTCTGTTCCCCTATCCCCACCCCTTCTCTCTCTGTTCCCCTATCTCCACCCCATCTCTCTCTGTTCCCCTATCTCCACCCCCATCTCTCTGTTCCCCTATCCCCACCCCTTCTCTCTCTGTTCCCCTATCCCCACCCTATCTCTCTGTTCCCCTATCCCCACCCCATCTCTCTCTGTTCCCCTATCCCCACCCCATCTCTCTCTGTTCCCCTATCTCCCCCCCCATCTCTCTCTGTTCCCCTATCCCCACCCCCATCTCTCTGTTCCCCTATCCCCACCCCCATCTCTCTCTGTTCCCCTATTCTCACCCCATCTCTCTATTCCCCTATCCCCATCCCATCTCTCTCTGTTCCCCTATCTTCACCCCCATCTCTCTCTGTTCCCCTATCTCCACCTCCATCTTTCTGTTCCCCTATCCCCACCCCATCTCTCTGTTCCCCTATCCCCACCCCATCTCTCTCTGTTCCCCTATCCCCACCCCCATCTCTCTGTTCCCCTATCTCCACCTCCATCTTTCTGTTCCCCTATCCCCATCCCATCTCTCTGTTCCCCTATCCCCACCCCATCTCTCTCTGTTCCCCTATCTCCATCCCATCTCTCTCTGTTCCCATATCTCCACCCTCATCTCTCTCTGTTCCCCTATCCTCACCCCCATCTCTCTCTGTTCCCCTATCCCTAACCTCATCTCTCTCTGTTCCCCTATCCCCACCCCCATCTCTCTCTGTTCCCCTATCCCCACCCCCATCTCTCTCTGTTCCCCTAACTCCACCCCCATCTCTCTCTGTTCCCCTATCCCCAACCCCATCTCTCTCTGTTCCGCTATCCTCACCCCCATCGCTCTCTGTTCCCCTATCCCCACCCCCATCTCTCTCTGTTCCCCTATCCCCACCCCCATCTCTCTCTGTTCCCCTATCCCTAACCCCATCTCTCTCTGTTCCGCTATCCCCACCCCCATCCCCCCCTACCCCCCCCGATCTCTCTCTGTTCCCCTATCCCCACCCACATCTCTCTCTGTTCCCCTATCTCCACCCCCATCTCTCTCTGTTCCCCTATCCCCATCCCATCTCTCTCTGTTCCCCTATCTTCACCCCCATCTCTCTCTGTTCCCCTATCTCCACCTCCATCTTTCTGTTCCCCTATCCCCACCCCATCTCTCTGTTCCCCTATCCCCACCCCATCTCTCTCTGTTCCCCTAGCCCCACCCCATCTCTCTCTGTTCCCCTATCTCCACCCCATCTCTCTCTGTTCCCATATCTCCACCCTCATCTCTCTCTGTTCCCCTATCCCCACCCCATCTCTCTCTGTTCCCCTATCCCCAACCCCATCTCTCTCTGTTCCGCTATCCTCACCCCCATCGCTCTCTGTTCCCCTATCCCCACCCCCATCTCTCTCTGTTCCCCTATCCCCACCCCCATCTCTCTCTGTTCCCCTATCCCCACCCCGATCTCTCTCTGTTCCCCTATCTCCACCCCCATCTCTCTCTGTTCCCCTATCCCCACCCCCATCTCTCTCTGTTCCCCTATCTCCACCCCCATCTCTCTCTGTTCCCCTATCCCCACCCCCATCTCTCTCTGTTCCCCTATCCCCACCCCCATCTCTCTCTGTTCCCCTATCCCCACCCCCATCTCTCTCTGTTCCCCTATCCCCACCCCCTCTCTCTCTGTTCCCCTATCCCCACCCCCATCTCTCTCTGTTCCCCTATCCCCACCCCCATCTCTCTCTGTTCCCCTATCCCCACCCCCATCTCTCTCTGTTCCCCTATCCCCACCCCCATCTCTCTCTGTTCCCCTATCCCCACCCCCATCTCTCTCTGTTCCCCTATCCCCACCCCCATCTCTCTCTGTTCCCCTATCCCCACCCCCATCTCTCTCTGTTCCCCTATCCCCACCCC
This sequence comes from Oncorhynchus keta, assembly GCF_023373465.1. Classification (NCBI taxonomy): domain Eukaryota; kingdom Metazoa; phylum Chordata; class Actinopteri; order Salmoniformes; family Salmonidae; genus Oncorhynchus; species Oncorhynchus keta. The sequence goes on along the minus strand of NC_068430.1, from coordinate 31,022,876 downwards.
CATCTCTCTCTGTTCCCCTATCCCCACCCCCATCTCTCTCTGTTCCCCTATCCCCACCCCCATCTCTCTCTGTTCCCCTATCCCCACCCCCATCTCTCTCTGTTGCCCTATCCCCACCCCATCTCTCTCTGTTCCCCTATCTCCACCCCCATCTCTCTCTGTTCCGCTATCCCCACCCCCATCTCTCTCTGTTCCCCTATCCCCACCCCCATCTCTCTCTGTTCCCCTATCCCCACCCCCATCTCTCTCTGTTCCCCTATCCCCACCCCCATCTCTCTCTGTTCCCCTATCCCCACCCCCATCTCTCTCATGCAGAGAGTGACCCGTTGCAGAGCCAATCACGATTGCAGACCAGCAGCAAATTCACAATTGACCACTATCCTTTTACATCCTAAGGCACTGCATAGATCGGAAAATACTAGAAAGGAATTTCTGCCATGGTCCTCAGACTGTGTTGTAGAAGGAGCTAGCGTTGGACTGGATGTCCTTGACAACCAATGGGGCGTGAGGATCACAGAGTCACTATCACCCCGACATGCACAATACAATCTATCCTAAGCTTTAAACATCTATTTGTCTATTTGTTATTATTATTACTGTTTGTCCTTCCATCCACCCATCCATCCATTCATCCATCCATCCATCCATCCATTCACCCGTCCGACAAGAGATGAAATCCTCTTTCATTTGTTCTGTTTCATGGTGAGGTTGTGAGCCAGAGCTGGGTCTGTTTGTTTCAGTGAGCTGACTGAAGGTCGCTGAACTTTTACAGCCCCCAAACCTAGCAGAATAATACAGCCTACAGCACTTATCATTTCCACACTTCTCTTCTCTTCTTCTCTTCTCCGGTTCCCAGAGACTTGTAGATAACGTCATGACGGCGGCGTCCTCCATCACTCTGGTACAGGGAGCTTTAAAGTTCTCTTCTAAAACTGACACTGTTCCAATCCTACTTAACCCCCTCCTCCCCCCTCCCCTCCTCATAAGTATACTACCTAACCCTTGTGAACTTCAGTCAGAGTTACAGAAGACCCACAATACCCCTGGGAGTGGGCTACCGCTGAGACAGAGACAGAGACAGAGATAGACAGAGATAGACAGAGACTTAGCCGCCTGCTATTCTCTCCCTCGCTCCGTTAATAAGAAAAGTTTCTGTTCTCTCCTCTGTGGCACAGCACTGAGATAAAGCTAGGGATCACGCACGCACGCACGCACGCACGCACATGCACATGCACACACACACACACACACACACACACACAAGACACACAAGCAAGGGATCACTCCTCCGCACAGAGCTTTACCCAAGCAGAGGACTCAGTGAAAACCTCTCCCATATTACTGAGGGAGAGAGAGTGCAGGGAAGAAACAAGTTTTGTCTGTAAATGCAACAGAAAGCTGGTTAGAATTAGAGGGCAATTTCCAAAAAGGTCAATGTATTCAGACAATATCCTAAGAGGGAGGAAATGTAATGCCCCTTTTTTGGTTGAATTAATTCATTATAATATTAGGCTAGCTCAAGGGGGCCCTTTTCACAGTGATTAAGTGAGCACATATCCTTAAAAGACTCTCCAAGTCTCCTGGGCCCTGTGCTTGTGAACCGGGGGTGAGTCAGACAGAGATATACATTAGATGAGAGGGTGGAGGGATACAGAGAGGTGGACTGACTCACCTTCATCCTTCTGAATCTTTTCTCCATAGAGATGTCTGTTTCTCTTCTCTGGGCCATTCTGGAACTGTACGCTGGTCTACAATCAGCTTCATCTTGAAATGTCACAGATATGGCCAGTGCTGTGGCCAGTGCATGTGTGTGTGTCTATAAATACTAGTGTTTGGCCCTGTTGTAGCCACCATGACTAATATAGAGCCCCCACCCTCCTTGAATGTCCCTCCCCCTCCCCTCTCCGTCTCCATGAGCATTACTGACCTTTGACCATGCTAGAGGTGTTCTACGTCCCTCAGCTGTCAATCACACATCACCAAGGGTGTGTGTGTGTGTGTGTGTGTGTGTGTGTGTGTGTGTGTGTGTGTGTGTGTGTGTGTGTGTGTGTGTGTGTGTGTGTGTGTGTGTGTGTGTGTGTGTGTGTGTGAAGCATACTCATACACACCATGTCTGACAAAACCCCTCTTCACACATATGGAACGTCCCAGTTTAGAGCTGACCCACTGATCTGTCAATCAACATTCAGGATGGCCATTTTAGATCATTTGAACAGCCCCTTCCCACCCCTCTAAATGTCCTTCATGTATGCCATCACTGACCTCATGGTGACGTTGGGCCCATCACACACACACACACACACACACACACACACACACACACACACACACACACACACACACACACACACACACACACACACACACACACACCCTTCCCCATATGTGACACTCAGCCTTTCTTCAACATTAATGATCAAAGCCAAATGAAAGCCGTGCTGGTTTCACACATGGGGATAAGGGTGAGGAGAGGAGAGAAGGGGGTTAGGAGGTAGGAGGAAAGGGTAGGGGTGAGGAGAGGTTGTGAGGAAAGGAAGGGGTAGGGGTAGGGGTATGGAGATTGAGAATGAGGGGATGGAGGAGAGCAAAGGAGGAGAGTGAGGGGTAAGGAGCAGAGGATGAGGACAGCAGGATGTATGGATGAGAGTGAGGAATAAGGAGTGGAGGATGAGGACAGCAGGATGTATGGATGAGAGTGAGGAATAAGGAGTGGAGGATGAGGACAGCAGGATGTATGGATGAGAGTGAGGGGTAAGGAGAGGAGAGGAGAGGAGAGGAGATGAGAGGAGAGGAGAGGAGAGGAGAGGAGAGGAGAGGAGAGGAGAGAGGTCTGGTAAAGGACTGGGGAAGCGAGACCAGGGTGCCTGTGGGTTCTGTAGTTCCTGCGTTCAATTCCATGTGAAGCTGTTGGTTTAGCTGTTGGTCACTAGGTTAGCTAGTGTTAGCGACTGATGTAGCAGCTCACATCGAAGAGTCGGCCACCACCATATGACCTCACAAACACGTGTGTGGTTGCAAGGAAACACACACACACATACTAAACACCACAGGCAGTGTGCCGAGCTGCATGATCTCACTAAACATTCAGGTACAATTAATTATTCCTTCCTGATCTAACGAACATCGCGCACTGATTGGACACCCTGAGGGGGCTGGGGCATTCTTTTAAAAACACTTTCTGGTCATGAATTTTAATCACCCCAAATGTTTTGATTAATTATTTATTAAGTTACTTAAAGTGATGCCAGGTGGGCATAATTTCAGAAAGAATAATAAAATGCTTTTGGGGAGTAAACTCTGTGAAGTATTTCCCCTGTTAGAACTGCTGTTTTATTTAAAGGAATATGTCCAGGCTATTATTAAAGAGTCCTTGGTTCTGTTTGGAGTGTCTAGGAGTGGACATTTTGAAAATGTTTCGCTCATTTCGGAAATTAAGATTTTTTCACTCTTTGTTTTATCGCAGCAGTGTGTCTGCTGAAGGCTAGACAGACAGCTTAGTATAGTGTGTGTGTGTATGTGTGGTGGGTGTGTGTGTGTGTGTGTGTGTGTGTGTGCACCTCTCTCAATAACCTACCATTAGATATGTACATGAGTGTAGCCAGCAGGTGTTAAGTGAAAATATAGCATATGATAGAATCAAAGTGCTGTGTGTGTGTTTGTCCTCACACGTGTGTGTGTGTGCTATGGGTTAACCTGGTGAACAGGACCTTAGTGGGAACAGCGCAAATTACAAATTACCTGCCTTATTAGACCTGACCCCAAATTTCCTCCCCATGAATATTCATTATGCAGGCCGCTTGGCGCGCCCAGAAATGACTTCCCCTTCTCTGCTGAATAAGAGTGATTAATGAAATTCTCCCCGATATGAATCCATCATTCCTGGGATGGAGGCAGGGATGGTAATAAGGATCCAATTAGTCCCTCAGTGGGTGGGACTCAGCAGGAATGCTGGGAAGACTGTTCCTGACAGCTCTCCAACTCACGCCGGAACCACAGCCTTACAGAGCACATCCCTGTGCCTCTACCTGTCTCTCTTCTTCTCCCTCTCCATCTTTCGTGTTCATCCTCTGTTCCTCTTGATCATGCTGGGACAATGGCTACTCAGATCACACCTTTACTTTACTTGATAAACCACAACTAATAGTAGGCCAGAGACACATTGTTGGGGCTTCCTTTGGGGTTGAACCAACAAGTCAACTACTATCACTCCTCCCTCTAGGTGTGTGTCTGTTTTTGTCATTCTGTGACTGAGGTGCTGTTTTGAGTGGGCACCCCTGCCCCCCCCCCCCTTTCTGGTTAATTTCATGTTCTGGTGCATTCTGAGACGGCTCATCCGGCAGCCAAATATTTGTGTTGGGAGGCTGGCTAATCTAGGGACCACACGCGCACACACACACACTCACACACACGCGCGCACACACACACACACACACACACACACACACTTATCTGCGTCTGGAGAGTAGGTGTGGGAGGGAAGTGTGTGTATATACAGTGCATTCGGAAAGTATTCAGACCCCTTAACTTTTTCCACATTTTGTTACATTACAGCCTTATGCTAAAAAAAAAAATCCCTCATCAATCTAGACACAATACCCCATAATGACAAAGTAAAAAGAAGATTTTAGAAATGTTTGCTCATTTATATATATATATTTTAAAAAACTGAAATATCACATTTACATATGTATTCAGACCCTTTACTTAGTACTTTGTTGAAGTACCTTTGGCAGATTACAGCATTGAGTCTTCTTGGGTATGACACTACAAGCTTGGCACACCTGTATTTGGGGAGTTTCTCCCATTTTTTCTTCTCTGCAGAGCCTCTCAAGTTCAAATCAAATCAAATCAAATGTATTTATATAGCCCTTCATACATCAGCTGATATCTCAAAGTGCTGTACAGAAACCCAGCCTAAAACCCCAAACAGCAAGCAATGCAGGCGTAGAAGCACGGTGGCGAGGAAAAACTCCCTAGAAAGGCCAAAACCTAGGAAGAAACCTAGAGAGGAATCAGGCTATGTGGGGTGGCCAGTCCTCTTCTGGTTGTGCCGGGTGGAGATTATAACAGAACATGGCCAAGATGTTCAAATGTTCATAAATGACCAGCATGGTCAAATAATAATAATCACAGGCAGAACAGTTGAAACTGGAGCAGCAGCACGGCTAGGTGGACTGGGGACAGCAAGGAGTCATCATGTCAGGTAGTCCTGAGGCATGGTCCTGGGGCTCAGGTCCTCAGAGAGAGAGAAAGAAAGAGAGAAAGAGAGAATTAGAGAGAGCATACTTAAATTCACACAGGACACCGGATAGGACAGGAGAAGTACTCCAGATTTAACAAACTTACCCTAGCCCCCCGACACATACACTACTGCAGCATAAATAATGGAGGCTGAGACAGGAGGGGTCAGGAGACACTGTGGCCCCATCCGAGGACACCCCCGGCCAGGGCCAAACAGGAAGGATATAACCCCAACCACTTTTCCAAAGCACAGCCCCCACACCACTAGAGGGATATCTTCAACCACCAACCTACCATCCTGAGACAAAGACGAGTATAGCCCACAAAGATCTCTGCCATGGCACAACCCAAGGGGGGGCGACAACCCAGTTCTGTCTGGTTGGATGGGGAGTGTTGCTGTACAGCTATTTTCAGGTCTCTCCAGAGATGTTCGATCGGGTTCAAGTCCAGGCTCTGGTTGGGCCACTCAAGGACATTCAGAGACTTGTCCCAAAGCCACTCCTGCGTTGTCTTGGTTGTGTGCTTAGGGATGTTGTCCTGTTGGAAGGTGAACCTTCGCCCCAGTCTGAGGTTAAACCAAATCAAATGTTATTTGTCACATACATGTGTTTAGCAGATGTTATTGCGGGTGTAGCGAAATGCTTGTTAGGTTCTGAGCACTCTGGAGCAGGTTTTCATCAAGGATCTCTGTACTTTGCTCTGTTCATCTTTCCCTCAATCCTGACTTGTCTCCCAGTCCCTGCCGCTGAAACACATCCCCACAGCATGATGCTGCCACCACCATGCTTCACCGTAGGAATGGTGCCAGGTTTCCTCTAGAAGTGACGCTTGGCATTCAGACCAAAGAGTTCAATCTTGGTTTCATCAGACCAGAGAATTTTGTTTCTCATGTTTTGAGTCTTTAAGTGCCTTTTGTCAAACTCCAAGCGGGCTGTCATGTACCTTTTACTGAGGAGTGGCTTCAGTCTGGCCTCTCTACCATAAAGGCCTGATTGGTGGAGTGTTGCAGAGATGGTAGTCCTTCTGGAAGGACAAGGAACTCTGGAGCTCTGTCAGAGTGACGATCGGGTTCTTGGTCACCTCCCTGACCAAGGCCCTTCTTCCCCGATTGCTCAGTTTGGCCGGGCGGCCAGCTCTAGGAAGGGTCTTTGTGGTTCCAGACTTTTTCCATTTAAGAATGATGGAGGCCACTGGGGACCTTCAATGCTGCAGAAAGGTTTTGGTACCCTTTCCCTGATCTGTGCCTCGATATTATCCTGTTTTGGAGCTCTACAGACAATTCCTTCATGACCTGGTTTTTGCTCTGACATGCACTGTCAAGTGTGGGACCTTATATAGACAGGTGTGCCTTTCCAAATCATGTCCAATGAATTGAATTTACCACAGGTGGTCTCCAATCAAGTTGTAAAAACATATCAAGGTTGATCAATAGAAACAGGATGCACCTGAGCTCAATTTCAAGTCTCATAGCAAAGGGTCTGAATACTTAATTCAACAACTCCATACAGGGGACTGGATCCACACACAGACCAGGGACTTCTGGCTTTGATGGCTGGGAGAGCACTGGTAATGGAGCAATGGAGGGATTGAGAGATGGTTAAGATGGAGAGAAAGAGAGTGTTGGTGTGAAAGGTTGGGCAGGTCAGAGGGAGACAGTTAGATGAGTAATATGTGGGGTATCTATATGTCTGTCTGTCTGCTTGTATTTATGTCTGTCTATCTCTATACATAGATAGCTCTATAAAGGGAACTCCGGCCCTCCATTCCAAAATGGTTTAGCCTTTAGCTAACATGACATCCACTTCCTCCAACATCTCTATTGTATCTTCATCCATTCCCTCTCCTCTCCTCTCCTCTCCTCTCCTCTCCTCTCCTCTCCTCTCCTCTCCTCACCCAGGTCGACTCCATCCTGAGTGAGACTTCCTTAATGAAAGAACATCTTTAGATGACTGTGAGGTCTTTAGGATTCATCTCCGTTCCGCCTGTCTTTATGATTGTATTTCATCCACATCACATCTATATTCTGAACAAATAGGAGAGGGGTGACACCTCCCCAACATCGCCCTTAAAACCCAATCTCTGCCGTCGAGGAAACGTGCCAAAATGGGCCCTCGCCAGCGCACTGATGATATCCCTGATAAGCCTTTTAGCTAATTACTGACTCCTGCTTGAGAGGGAGAGAGGGAGAGAGGGAGAGGGGAAGGAAGGCGGCTGTTGAAAGAGAGACAGATTAACATTTGTTCTTTTACATGCCTCCCTCAGCCACACACACAATAACTTTGCTTATACTAATTAACAATTAGCAGATACTCGCTGGCTAATTGTGTTATTGCTCCTAATTAAGGGGCTAATTACAGGAATGTCAATTTGGATTTAATTACTAAGTGCTTTGGTAATTCCCACTGAGCATAAGTTACCCCTTTCTCTCTCTCCTTCTCCCCTCCTTTCCTCCCCCACCTTTCTGTGTGAAACCATTCCTCTGTTCCGAGGTCCTGCGCTGGGTGCTAGGATGGGAATGGGGATCGGGATGTGGATGGGGGGGATTGTTTGAGCAGAGAGACCAGGGGGGTTTACAGAGTAATGAAGAGCTTTACCGTTGGCTGTCCAATTAGCCAACATCACAGAAAGCCAGTTCAACTCGGTCCCTTTAGCTGTCCCTGCCTGCCTGTCTCTCTGCCTGTCTCTCTGCCTGTCTCTCTTCCTGTCGCTCTGCCCGCATCATACAGTTGCTGTCCTACTGGGGCTCTGTGCTGTGACGTGTGTGTGTGGCTAATATTCATCATTTGAATGTGATCTCTATGGAATATTCCTGCGCTCACACACTATGGTGATGACTAAGACTAGTAGACACTTGTATCCAGAGCAACTTACTGTTGATACATATTTTCAGTATATGTGGCCCATACAGGAATCATCCAACAAACTCCAACCAACTGAGCGAACAGAACTATGAGGATATATAACCCTCTACACCCTGTGGTTGAAGGGAAATGCTACTGACTACTGTTCTATGGTTGAAGGGACATGCTACTGACTACTGTTCTGTGGTTGAAGGGACATGCTACTGACTACTGTTCTGTGGTTGAAGGGATATGCTACTGACTACTGTTCTGTGGTTGAAGGGAAATGCTACTGACTACTGTTCTGTGGTTGAAGGGACATGCTACTGACTACTGTTCTGTGGTTGAGGGATATGCTACTGACTACTGTTCTGTGGTTGAAGGGAAATGCTACTGACTACTGTTCTGTGGTTGAAGGGATATGCTACTGACTACTGTTCTGTGGTTTAAGGGACATGCTACTGACTACTGTTCTGTGGTTGAAGGGACATGCTACTGACTACTGTTCTGTGGTTGAAGGGATATGCTACTGACTACTGTTCTGTGGTTTAAGGGATATGCTACTGACTACTGTTTTATGGTTGAAGGGACATGCTACTGACTACTGTTCTGTGGTTGAAGGGATATGCTACTGACTACTGTTCTGTGGTTGAAGGGAAATGCTACTGACTACTGTTCTATGGTTGAAGGGACATGCTACTGACTACTGTTCTGTGGTTGAAGGGACATGCTACTGACTACTGTTCTGTGGTTGAAGGGATATGCTACTGACTACTGTTCTGTGGTTGAAGGGAAATGCTACTGACTACTGTTCTGTGGTTGAAGGGACATGCTACTGACTACTGTTCTGTGGTTGAAGGGACATGCTACTGACTACTGTTCTGTGGTTGAAGGGATATGCTACTGACTACTGTTCTGTGGTTTAAGGGATATGCTACTGACTACTGTTCTGTGGTTGAAGGGACATGCTACTGACTACTGTTCTGTGGTTGAAGGGACATGCTACTGACTACTGTTCTGTGGTTGAAGGGATATGCTACTGACTACTGTTCTGTGGTTGAAGGGACATGCTACTGACTACTGTTCTGTGGTTGAAGGGACATGCTACTGACTACTGTTCTGTGGTTGAAGGGACATGCTACTGACTACTGTTCTGTGGTTTAAGGGATATGCTACTGACTACTGTTCTGTGGTTTAAGGGATATGCTACTGACTACTGTTTTGTGGTTGAAGGGATATGCTACTGACTACTGTTCTGTGGTTTAAGGGATATGCTACTGACTACTGTTCTGTGGTTGAAGGGATATGCTACTGACTACTGTTCTGTGGTTGAAGGGACATGCTACTGACTACTGTTCTGTGGTTGAAGGGATATGCTACTGACTACTGTTCTGTGGTTTAAGGGATATGCTACTGACTACTGTTCTATGGTTGAAGGGACATGCTACTGACTACTGTTCTGTGGTTGAAGGGATATGCTACTGACTACTGTTCTGTGGTTTAAGGGATATGCTACTGACTACTGTTCTGTGGTTGAAGGGACATGCTACTGACTACTGTTCTATGGTTTAAGGGATATGCTACTGACTACTGTTCTGTGGTTGAAGGGATATGCTACTGACTACTGTTCTGTGGTTTAAGGGATATGCTACTGACTACTGTTCTGTGGGTGAAGGGACATGCTACTGACTACTGTTCTGTGGGTGAAGGGACATGCTACTGACTACTGTGCTATGGTTGAAGGAAAATGCTACTGACTACTGTTTTATGGTTGAAGGGACATGCTACTGACTACTGTTCTGTGGTTGAAGGGATATGCTACTGACTACTGTTCTATGGTTGAAGGGACATGCTACTGACTACTGTTCTGTGGTTGAAGGGATATGCTACTGACTACTGTTCTGTGGTTTAAGGGATATGCTACTGACTACTGTTCTGTGGGTGAAGGGACATGCTACTGACTACTGTTCTGTGGGTGAAGGGACATGCTACTGACTACTGTGCTATGGTTGAAGGAAAATGCTACTGACTACTGTTTTATGGTTGAAGGGACATGCTACTGACTACTGTTCTGTGGTTGAAGGGATATGCTACTGACTACTGTTCTATGGTTGAAGGGAAATGCTACTGACTACTGTTCTGTGGTTGAAGGGATATGCTACTGACTACTGTTCTGTGGTTTAAGGGATATGCTACTGACTACTGTTCTGTGGGTGAAGGGACATGCTACTGACTACTGTTCTGTGGTTGAAGGGATATGCTACTGACTACTGTTCTATGGTTGAAGGGAAATGCTACTGACTACTGTTCTGTGGTTGAAGGGACATGCTACTGACTACTGTTCTGTGGTTGAAGGGATATGCTACTGACTGTTGATCTATTCTGCATGCGTCCTGTTTGACCACTGTTTGGTGCTGTTGTCTCACACAAGCATCTCCAGGACCACTTCTAGGTGTGGAAGTAGGCCCCTATTACACACACACTGGTCCCAACATCTCTCTCTCTCTCTCTCCTCTCTCTCTCTCTCTCTCTCTCTCTCTCTCTCTCTCTCTCTCTCTCTCTCTCTCTCTCTCTCTCTCTCTCTCTCTCTCTCTCTCTGTGCTGCGAACTGCCTGGTTCCTTCATAGTCCTGCCAAAATACCATAAGACGGGTTATAATATATATAATTATACCCACTTACATTAGCCATTATGCCAGTGGAGCATTGCTCGCCAAATGACACACGACCTGTCAAGACTTCATTCAGGCCATTAATAAGCGTCATTAGTGTCTAGTTTGAATACCCCTCTTGCACACTGCAGTCATTTCAACATGTCATAGATTTTAATTTGAGGGTAAAAATAGCTATGAGGATATTATGCACTCTCCCAGCCAGTCTTTGTGATCTTCTGATGGGGGGGAAGTTCACTGTGTGACCTTGGCTTTTCTCTTTATTGGAATTAAAACTATTACTGACACCATATTCCCCATATAGAGCACTACTGTTGACCAGAGTCCTGCAGAGGTCTATGGAGCTCTGGTCAGAAGGAGAGCACTACTGTTGACCAGAGTCCTGCAGAGGTCTATGGAGCTCTGGTCAGAAGGAGAGCACTACTGTTGACCAGAGTCCTGCAGAGGCCTATGGAGCTCTGGTCAGAAGGAGAGCACTACTGTTGACCAGAGTCCTGCAGAGGTCTATGGAGCTCTGGTCAGAAGGAGAGCACTACTGTTGACCAGAGTCCTGCAGAGGCCTATGGAGCTCTGGTCAGAAGGAGAGCACTACTGTTGACCAGAGTCCTGCAGAGGTCTGTGGAGCTCTGGTCAGAAGGAGAGCACTACTGTTGACCAGAGTCCTGCAGAGGTCTATGGAGCTCTGGTCAGAAGGAGAGCACTACTGTTGACCAGAGTCCTGCAGAGGTCTGTGGAGCTCTGGTCAGAAGGAGAGCACTACTGTTGACCAGAGTCCTGCAGAGGTCTATGGAGCTCTGGTCAGAAGGAGAGCACTACTGTTGACCAGAGTCCTGCAGAGGTCTGTGGAGCTCTGGTCAGAAGGAGAGCACTACTGTTGACCAGAGTCCTGCAGAGGTCTATGGAGCTCTGGTCAGAAGGAGAGCACTACTGTTTACCAGAGTCCTGCAGAGGTCTGTGGAGCTCTGGTCAGAAGGAGAGCACTACTGTTGACCAGAGTCCTGCAGAGGTCTGTGGAGCTCTGGTCAGAAGGAGAGCACTACTGTTGACCAGAGTCCTGCAGAGGTCTATGGAGCTCTGGTCAGAAGGAGAGCACTACTGTTGACCAGAGTCCTGCAGAGGTCTGTGGAGCTCTGGTCAGAAGGAGACCACTACTGTTGACCAGTAGTCAGAGGTCTATGGAGCTCTGGTCAGAAGGAGAGCACTACTGTTGACCAGAGTCCTGCAGAGGTCTATGGAGCTCTGGTCAGAAGGAGAGCACTACTGTTGACCAGAGTCCTGCAGAGGTCTGTGGAGCTCTGGTCAGAAGGAGAGCACTACTGTTGACCAGAGTCCTGCAGAGGTCTGTGGAGCTCTGGTCAGAAGGAGAGCACTACTGTTGACCAGAGTCCTGCAGAGGTCTATGGAGCTCTGGTCAGAAGGAGAGCACTACTGTTGACCAGAGTCCTGCAGAGGTCTGTGGAGCTCTGGTCAGAAGGAGAGCACTACTGTTGACCAGAGTCCTGCAGAGGCCTATGGAGCTCTGGTCAGAAGGAGAGCACTACTGTTGACCAGAGTCCTGCAGAGGTCTGTGGAGCTCTGGTCAGAAGGAGAGCACTACTGTTGACCAGAGTCCTGCAGAGGTCTGTGGAGCTCTGGTCAGAAGGAGAGCACTACTGTTGACCAGAGTCCTGCAGAGGCCTATGGAGCTCTGGTCAGAAGGAGAGCACTACTGTTGACCAGAGTCCTGCAGAGGTCTGTGGAGCTCTGGTCAGAAGGAGAGCACTACTGTTGACCAGAGTCCTGCAGAGGTCTGTGGAGCTCTGGTCAGAAGGAGAGCACTACTGTTTACCAGAGTCCTGCAGAGGCCAATGGAGCTCTGGTCAGAAGGAGAGCACTACTGTTGACCAGAGTCCTGCAGAGGCCTATGGAGCTCTGGTCAGAAGGAGAGCACTACTGTTGACCAGAGTCCTGCAGAGGTCTGTGGAGCTCTGGTCAGAAGGAGAGCACTACTGTTGACCAGAGTCCTGCAGAGGCCTATGGAGCTCTGGTCAGAAGGAGAGCACTACTGTTGACCAGAGTCCTGCAGAGGTCTGTGGAGCTCTGGTCAGAAGGAGAGCACTACTGTTGACCAGAGTCCTGCAGAGGTCTGTGGAGCTCTGGTCAGAAGGAGAGCACTACTGTTGACCAGAGTCCTGCAGAGGTCTGTGGAGCTCTGGTCAGAAGGAGAGCACTACTGTTTACCAGAGTCCTGCAGAGGCCTATGGAGCTCTGGTCAGAAGGAGAGCACTACTGTTGACCAGAGTCCTGCAGAGGCCTGTGGAGCTCTGGTCAGAAGGAGAGCACTACTGTTGACCAGAGTCCTGCAGAGGTCTGTGGAGCTCTGGTCAGAAGGAGAGCACTACTGTTGACCAGAGTCCTGCAGAGGCCTATGGAGCTCTGGTCAGAAGGAGAGCACTACTGTTGACCAGAGTCCTGCAGAGGTCTGTGGAGCTCTGGTCAGAAGGAGAGCACTACTGTTGACCAGAGTCCTGCAGAGGCCTGTGGAGCTCTGGTCAGAAGGAGAGCACTACTGTTGACCAGAGTCCTGCAGAGGTCTGTGGAGCTCTGGTCAGAAGGAGAGCACTACTGTTTACCAGAGTCCTGCAGAGGCCTATGGAGCTCTGGTCAGAAGGAGAGCACTACTGTTGACCAGAGTCCTGCAGAGGCCTATGGAGCTCTGGTCAGAAGGAGAGCACTACTGTTGACCAGAGTCCTGCAGAGGTCTGTGGAGCTCTGGTCAGAAGGAGAGCACTACTGTTGACCAGAGTCCTGCAGAGGCCTATGGAGCTCTGGTCAGAAGGAGAGCACTACTGTTGACCAGAGTCCTGCAGAGGTCTGTGGAGCTCTGGTCAGAAGGAGAGCACTACTGTTGACCAGAGTCCTGCAGAGGTCTGTGGAGCTCTGGTCAGAAGGAGAGGACTACTGTTGACCAGAGTCCTGCAGAGGTCTGTGGAGCTCTGGTCAGAAGGAGAGCACTACTGTTGACCAGAGTCCTGCAGAGGCCTATGGAGCTCTGGTCAGAAGGAGAGCACTACTGTTGACCAGAGTCCTGCAGAGGTCTATGGAGCTCTGGTCAGAAGTAGAGCACTAAAAAGGGAAATAGGGTGTAATTTAGAAATGTGCTTTATTTTTAGTTCTACTGCTGTCAGTACACTGAACGCCCCACAACCAGGGCTTAGCGCTGAACGCCCCACAACCAGGGCTTAGCGCTGAACGCCCCACAACCAGGGCTTAGCACTGAACGCCCCACAACCAGGGCTTAGCACTGAACGCCCCACAACCAGGGCTTAGCGCTGAACGCCCCACAACCAGGGCTTAGCACTGAACGCCCCACAACCAGGGCTTAGCGCTGAACGCCCCACAACCAGGGCTTTGCACTGAACGCCCCACAACCAGGGCTTAGCGCTGAACGTCCCACAACCAGGGCTTAGCGCTGAACGCCCCACAACCAGGGCTTAGCGCTGAACGCCCCACAACCAGGGCTTAGCACTGAACGCCCCACAACCAGGGCTTAGCGCTGAACGCCCCACAACCAGGGCTTAGCGCTGAATGCCCCACAACCAGGGCTTAGCGCTGAACGCCCCACAACCAGGGCTTAGCGCTGAACGCCCCACAACCAGGGCTTTGCACTGAACGCCCCACAACCAGGGCTTAGCACTGAACGCCCCACAACCAGGGCTTAGCACTGAACGCCCCACAACCAGGGCTTAGCGCTGAACGCCCCACAACCAGGGCTTAGCGCTGAACGCCCCACAACCAGGGCTTAGCGCTGAACGCCCCACAACCAGGGCTTAGCGCTGAACGCCCCACAACCAGGGCTTAGCGCTGAACGCCCCACAACCAGGGCTTAGTGCTGAACGCCCCACAACCAGGGCTTAGCGCTGAACGCCCCACAACCAGGGCTTTGCGCTGAACGCCCCACAACCAGGGCTTTGCGCTGAACGCCCCACAACCAGGGCTTTGTACTGAGCGCCCCACAACCAGGGCTTGGCACTGAACGCCCCACAACCAGGGCTTGGCGCTGAACGCCCCACAACCAGGGCTTAGCGCTGAACGCCCCACAACCAGGGCGTAGCGCTGAACGCCCCACAACCAGGGCTTAGCGCTGAACGCCCCACAACCAGGGCTTAGCGCTGAACGCCCCACAACCAGGGCTTAGCGCTGAACGCCCCACAACCAGGGCTTGGCGCTGAACGCCCCACAACCAGGGCTTAGCGCTGAACGCCCCACAACCAGGGCGTAGCGCTGAACGCCCCACAACCAGGGCTTAGCGCTGAACGCCCCACAACCAGGGCTTAGCGCTGAATGCCCCACAACCAGGGCTTAGCGCTGAACGCCCCACAACCAGGGCTTAGCGCTGAACGCCCCACAACCAGGGCTTAGCACTGAACGCCCCACAACCAGTGTCTTTTGATATAAAACATTTATAATTATGCTAATTTTCTTCATCACATTTTTTTCTTTGCTATTAAACCTCCTGAAATGTGTCTGTCAGAAATGTTCTGTACACCGTCCCCTCTGAGCATGGAGCTGCAGTGTATCACTTATTTTGGGATCCACCTAACATCTTTTGAAGTTTTCTTTTTATGCAAAACAATTGTTCTGGTGTAAGAAACGACCCAAAGGGAATTGGCCGTGTCTCATCAGTGGCTCTCCACCCACACTTTGGGAAACAAATGTTTTTTGATTAGGTGATCAGAGGAAGTTGGTGTGTGTGTGTCAGTGTCTGAGTAGTGGAGCATCCCACAGGTGTGTGTGTGATTGTCTCCCAGGTGCAGGTGTGTGTTCCCCTTCTGACAGGCTTGGTGTGGTGCCTTTGATCGTTAGTGACTCTAGTTGTTTACCTCGCCTGTGTCTGCAGCAGCTGGAGGGGCTAATTAACCACAGAAAGGACTTAATCACATTACCATGAAGCCTGCCTGCTGTCAACCACCTTGGAATTCCACTGCACAGCCATTTATGTTCCCTTTGTACTACACACACACACACACACACACACACACACACACACACACACACACACACACACACACACACACACACACACACACACACACACACACACACACACACACACACACACACACACACACACACACACACACACACACACACACACACACACACCACTCTCCATCACTGCAAAACATTTAAACACTGATCTGTGTTTTAGGAATCCCACTGAGAGTGTGTGTGAGACAAGGGAATAACCTGATCAGAGCTTAGTTTCACATCTTTCTGTGATTTGCCACATTACAAAATGTGTGGAGATGTGGAGTGATAGAGGAAAAGATGGAGAGAGGTAGATGGAGGGGGAGGGCTGGAGTCCAGTCCAGAGTAGGGTGTATGTGAGGAAAGTAGTGGCAGGGTAGAGAAAGCCTGTACCTTCTCCTCTTCTCCCAGCAGCCAACGGGACAACTTAACACTGACCCCCGGCCCCCCTGTCCTCCCAGCAGCCAACGGGACAACTTAACCCTGACTCCCGGCCCCCTTTCCTCCCAGCAGCCAACTGGACAACTTAACACTGACCCCCGGCCCCCCTTTCCTCCCAGCAGCCAACGGGACAACTTAACACTGACCCCCGGCCCCCTTTCCTCCCATTAGCCAACGGGACAACTTAACACTGACCCCCGGCCCCCCTTTCCTCCCAGCAGCCAACGGGACAACTTAACACTGACCCCCGGCCCCCCTTTCCTCCCATTAGCCAACGGGACTACTTAACACTGACCCACGGCCCACCCTTTCCTCCCAGCAGCCACCTTACCTCCCAGTCACATGTCCCTGTCTGGCCTACTGTAAACATCACTAAGTACACTCACACTTTCGCTGAATAGGTCATTCCTGTAACTGGTCAGGTCTATGATTGTTTTCCCGGCTTTCTTTTTCATTCTCAGAACTTTATAATTAATGCTAGTGTTTGGATAATTACCAGGCATACAGCTGGATATTCTCACCCTGGACTTAACCCTGGTGTGGAAGAGTGAGAGAAAGGAGAGGGGTGATAGAGGGTAGAGGGAGGTCTGTGTTTAGTGTCTGTGTTTTAATTGGTGTGTGTTGTCAGTAAGGACTGCTCCTGTGTGATCTCTCTGTCTCCCTTTCCATCTCTCCATCCCTCTGCCCCACTTGAACCTTTCTCTCTCTCTCTCTCTCTCTCTCTCTCTCTCTCTCTCTCTCTCTCTCTCTCTCTCTCTCTCTCTCTCTCTCTCTCTCTCTCTGTCTCTCTCTCTCTCTCTGTCTCCTTTCCATCTCTCCATCCCTCTGCCCCACTTGAACCGTTCTCTCTCCCTCTCCCTTTCTCTCTCCCCTCTCTCTCTCTCTCTCTCTCTCTCTCTCTCTCTCTCTCTCTCTCTCTCTCTGTCTCTCTTTCCCCTCTCTCTCTCTCTCTCCCTCTCTCTCTTTTTCTCTCCTCTCTCTCTCTGTCTCTCTCTCTCTCTCTATTTTCTCCTCTCTCTCCCTCTCTCTCTCTCTTTCTCTCTCTCTCTCTCTCTCTCTCTCTCTATATATATATATATATATATATATATATATATATATATGCAGATACAGATCCTATTAGAGAGAAGTGGACAGAACCAGACAGCAGCTCTCCACTTCACTGGTCCTGAGAGAGAGAGGGAGAGACAGAGCACCTCCCCATGTACCCAACCCACTTCAGTATCCTCCACCTCACAGTCAACATTAGAGACTACTGTGGCAAGGTAAGCCCCTCCATGTAGGAAAAACAAACCTTGAGAGGAACTAGACTGTCGAGGAATTTATCTTCATTCCCCTAGCAGTCCACTGATCAGGGTGAGTAGAGGGAGGCAGGGTGGGACGGAACATCAGTTTGTTACAGTTATCTCCCACTACGACACAAAACCACCCACAACAAGCATCTGTCACCCACCTCGTCCATTACAGACCCAAATGAGCCAAGCTGGCTGCCATGAGGTCCTGTCGCTGTTAGAGATAGTGTGATCGATAGGCCTCTGGGACGCCAGGGGGCACAGAATGGCATGCTGTCTGGCATGTAATAGTGTGTTGATGATCTCTAGGGCGGCTGTCTCTCATGCCTGATCACAATCTAACTGACAGAAAAGTAAATAGAGTCAGGCCAGTGTCATGAAGATGAACTGCTGTGACACACATACACACACACACACACACGCTTGCCTAGACATACACATGCATAAACAGGCACACACATGCATACAGACAGATGCACACACACACACACACACACACACACACACACACACACACACACACACACACACACACACACACACACACACACACACACACACACACACACACACACACACACACACACACACACACACACACACACACACACACACACACACTACATTGTGAGCCGTAGCTAGTGCTATACTAGTGATGATGTGTTAATGGATAATGTAAGAGAGGATCTAAACTGTGTGAGAGAAGAGTAATTCCACATTGGTCATAAAAGCTTCCTGTCTTTGTGGGTAATAATGACATTAATGTTAGATGGTCATCTTTAATTCACTCTACCCAGTGGGCTCAATAACCCAACACACATCCATCACTCACACACTGGATGGAGATGTCTATGGAAAAACCTGTTCTGACTGAACATCTTAGAAAACCCACTGATGATTTAATTACACTCTGCTGTAGATCTTGTGATAAGGTGCGTCTCGGTGAGAGGTGTAGGAGTCAGGCGCAGGAGAACAGGGATGTCTGAGAAGCGTGTTTAATCATATTGTCCACCAATACAAAAATGGCACAGACGAAAACACAAAAAATCTACGCCCTCGATACTCAGAACTCAAACACACGGAGGAACAAACAGAGTTCTGACACTTGACACGTGCTTAACCGTGAAAACAACAAACATCAAATACAATCGAGCGCAATACACACAAGTCTAATCCTGCACGAACTAAGGCAGGCAACAGGTTGTCCTTTATACACACAGAAATAAACGCAAATGAGGTGTGAAAACAATCACAGACAAAACAAACAGAAAAGGAAAATGGGATCGGTGGCGGCTAGTAAACCGGCGACGCCGACCGCCGAGCGCCGCCCGAACAGGGAGAGGAGTTTCCTTCGGAAGAAGTCGTGACAGATCTCTTTATAGAGAGAAAGAGAGAGGAGAGAGGGAGAGATACAGAGAAAACAAGAGATAGAGGGAGAGCACGAAACAGGGAGAAAGTGGAAGAAATGAAGGGTCAGGTCAAGGGCTTGGCTGATTATGTGTGGAGGAGGGTGGGGGGAGGAATAGAGAGAGGAATCACCCCTTGTGCCTGTCCATCATTCATCACTCGGTGGGAAACACGTTTAAACTGGGCGGACATTTTGTGAGCTTTTTGATTGCAAAGAACAGTGATGGCAATCCTCTGTGTGAAGCTCAACGTCCATGGGTCTGGCAGACTACTGGAGCAGATGCCAAAGAGGATGGGAATGAGTAAAGAGATGGAAGGAAGTAGAACAGGAGGATGGGAGTGAAAGAGTGATGGAGTCAAAATGACTTCATATGAATGGGGGAGGTCCAGGTAAAGGAATAACAGGGGGATGGAGGAGGAGGAGGACAGTGGATATGGTAGTAGAGAACGGAGGTATAGGTGTGTGCTCTTTTTTTATCTCTCCCTCTCTTTCTCCCTCTCTCTCCTTCAGCTCTCCTCTGAATCTGGGTGATTGGCAGGGATGTTAAGTGCCGTTTGACAACACAGAGAGACAGAGAGAGAGAGAGAGAGAGAGAGAGAGAGAGAGAGAGAGAGAGAGAGAGAGAGAGAGAGAGAGAGAGAGAGAGAGAGAGAGAGAGAGAGAGAGAGAGAGAGAGAGAGAGAGAGAGAGAGAGAGAGAGAGAGAGAGAGAGAGAGAGAGAGAGAGAGAGAGAGAGAGAGAGAGAGAGAGAGAGAGAGAGAGAGAGAGAGAGAGAGAGAGAGAGAGAGAGAGAGAGAGAGAGAGAGAGAGAGAGAGAGAGAGAGAGAGAGAGATAATGAATTGGAGTCGTCGGCACGATTAAAATGGCTGTTAATTTCTCCTGGGAGATAGGAGCCCAGAGCAGCATGAATCACACTGCCATGGGATGACTCACCATGACCTGGGAGGGAGGGGGATGGAAGGAGGGACAGAGAGGGATGGAGGGAGAAAGAAGTATGGATAGGAGAGAGGGATGTAAGGATAGAGGGAGGAAAAGTAAAGGGGAATGAATGGAGAGAGGGATGGGGCATGGAGGAATAGGGAGAGAGGAACGAGGGGAAGGAGTGAAAGGTACAGGCGGAATGGAGGAATAGGGAGAGAGAAAGGTGGAAGGTGGGAGAATGAAGGGAGAGATAGATGGGGAGGTGGGTCTCTAACGCTGAGCGGTCCTCAAAAACGAGAAAAGAGGGGGAGAAGAGAAGAGATAAGTAGGCAGGAGGCCTTGTCAGCAGTGAAGCGTGCAGTGTGATTATGACATCTACAGTAATAGTCTTGATTGTTCAGTTCCATCTGACTGAGAGACTTTGTGTTTCTCATGCCCTCTGACAACATAAAATGAGACATCCTCAGACAGTCCACTAAGCAGCAGCTCTCACAGAGCAGGAAAACATTCCCACATCTTACCAAACACAACAGTAACATTGAAATAGACAGCAAAAGACAATCAAGCATGAAGGATGTTGGAATACTGCAGCTCTACATTGGATTGTGTTGCACAGTGATATAAAAATGACCCAATTGTCACACTTGAGTAAAAGTAAAGATACCTTACAGTTTTTTTGGATTGCTTACACACTAAAATTAAAAGTAGTACACTATTAGAAAAACCTTACACTCAAGAAGCAAAACATCAGCCCATATTAGCACAACTATAAGCACATTTTCAACCTCACACTTGTTGCAAAACTCTACACACAGTGATTTGCAAAACACTAAACACACTTAAAATCTATCATGAAGTCACGTCCTTGCAATATCAAAGCACTGACTGTCAAATTACCACACCGTCCAACCAATTGGTTCAACACAGTCATCAGGTGTGCAAACACTCGTTTGCTTAATTGTAGACACACCAATCAGGTGTATAGGCACTATAAAAAGCAGCAGGTGAGTTAACTGGTCTTCAAGCACAATGGAAAGAGTCAGAGAAAGAGTAAGACGAGGAGGAGGAGGACGACAAGGAGGAGGACGAGGAGAACAAGGAGAACAAGGAGGAGATGAGGAGAACGAGGAGGAGATGAGGAGGACGAGGAGGATGAGGAGGAGGAGGAAGGGGAGGAAGAGGAAGACAAGAAGGTGCTCAAAGAGGACCGAATCTGACAAATGAGATCCGCGCAACACTGGTTGACCACGTTGTCAACCACGGCCTGACGCTGAGGGAGGCTGGACTGCGAGTACAGCCAAATCAACACTGGTTGACCACGTTGTCAACCACGGCCTGACGCTGAGGGAGGCTGGACTGCGAGTACAGCCAAATCAACACTGGTTGACCACGTTGTCAACCACGGCCTGACGCTGAGGGAGGCTGGACTGCGAGTACAGCCAAATCAACACTGGTTGACCACGTTGTCAACCACGGCCTGACGCTGAGGGAGGCTGGACTGCGAGTACAGCCAAATCAACACTGGTTGACCACGTTGTCAACCACGGCCTGACGCTGAGGGAGGCTGGACTGCGAGTACAGCCAAATCAACACTGGTTGACCACGTTGTCAACCACGGCCTGACGCTGAGGGAGGCTGGACTGCGAGTACAGCCAAATCAACACTGGTTGACCACGTTGTCAACCACGGCCTGACGCTGAGGGAGGCTGGACTGCGAGTACAGCCAAATCAACACTGGTTGACCACGTTGTCAACCACGGCCTGACGCTGAGGGAGGCTGGACTGCGAGTACAGCCAAATCAACACTGGTTGACCACGTTGTCAACCACGGCCTGACGCTGAGGGAGGCTGGACTGCGAGTACAGCCAAATCAACACTGGTTGACCACGTTGTCAACCACGGCCTGACGCTGAGGGAGGCTGGACTGCGAGTACAGCCAAATCAACACTGGTTGACCACGTTGTCAACCACGGCCTGACGCTGAGGGAGGCTGGACTGCGAGTACAGCCAAATCAACACTGGTTGACCACGTTGTCAACCACGGCCTGACGCTGAGGGAGGCTGGACTGCGAGTACAGCCAAATCAACACTGGTTGACCACGTTGTCAACCACGGCCTGACGCTGAGGGAGGCTGGACTGCGAGTACAGCCAAATCTAAGCCGATATACAGTGGCAAGTGTGATGAGAACATTTAGACTGGAAAATAGGTGTTGTAAAAATATCATCATATCAAAAACATCTGCACGGTTTCGTAACTGCTTACAGTACTGTATTCAATGCACTATCAGCACTTCTGTTACCTTTTCCTGTGAAATTACTGTACTATTGTATACTGAGTTTTTCTCTACACAGGATTGAGGGTCAGGGACGACAAGGGGGAAGGCCTCCTATGTTCACAGAACAGCAAGAGAGGGAGATAGTAAACATGGTTTTGGCCAACAATGCTATAACACTCAAGCAGCTCCAAGCTAACATTGTCAATAACCACGCCATTTTCAACGACATCCATCAGGTCTCAACATCAACACTGGCACGCATCCTAAATAAAAAAACATATTCAAATGAAGCAAATCGAGCGCAATTCCGAAAGGGTGAAACGACTGCGGCATGATTATGCAGAGGTATGTATTCACTTTAGCAGTGTGATCTTCAATACTGTCTCATAATCTTTTACTGTACTGTAATATGTATACTAGATCTACACCACACTGTTTTTCAGAGAGTTTTACGAATGGATGGAGAGGAGATCCAGCATGAGTTCATTTACGTAGATGAGGTTGGGTTCAACCTGACGAGAACACGAAGGAGGGGAAGAAACATCATTGGCCACAGGGCTATAGTAAATGTCCCAGAGCAACGTGGGGGTAATATAACACTCTGTGCAGCCATTACACAGAATGGGGTCCTCCACCGCCATGCCCATACGGGCCCTTACAACACAGCACTCATACTTATATTCTTGGACCAATTGCACAACATAACAGCAGCAAATCGATCATATGCAATACATTGTTGTCTGGGACAATGTGTCTTTCCACCGCTCTGCTCTGGTTCAAAACTGGTTTCAGCAACATCCACATTTCACCCTCCTATATCTTCCACCATACTCTCCATTCCTCAACCCTATAGAAGAGTTTTTCTCGGCATGGCGGTGGAAGGTATATGATATCCGTCTCCAGGCTGAGGTACCCCTCAACCAAGCCATGGAGGCATGTGACCAGATGGAGGTAGCAGCAATGCAAGGATGGATTCGTTCTAAGACGTTTCTTTCCAAGGTGGCTTGCTAATGACAACATTGCCTGCGATGTTGATGAAATTCTCTGGCCAGATCCAGCTAGGCGAAGAGACAATGTCTAGTTATTTTTTGAACTTACAATACGTAAAGTGACGTTTGGTTACAGTATTATGAATCTCCATGTCAACTTTTTGGGCGTGTTGAGAAATAAATGTGTTTCTTCAGTCTGCAACATTGGTCTTGTGTAGTGTTTGGTGAATTTACATTATATTTGTACTTTGTTGATAGTAGCCTACTCTAATCATATGGAATTAGAAGTGCTAAAAGTGTTTTGGGTTTATCACAGCAGAGTGTAACTCGTGCAAACAGAGTATAGTAATGTGAAACGTGTGTGTTTCATATGGGAACAAAGTGTGGTTTTTAAAAACAAGTGTATAGTTTTTACAAGAGTGTTTAATTTTGCAAAGGATCTGTGGTGTTTTGCTAATTGGGTGTGTGGTTGTGCTGATTGGGTGTGTGGTTGTGCTAATTGGGTGTGTGGTTGTGCTAATTGGGTGTGTGGTTGTGCTAATTGGGTGTGTGGTTGTGCTAATTGGGTGTGTGGTTGTGCTAATTGGGTGTAGTGTTTTGCTAATTGGGTGTGTGGTTGTGCTAATTGGGTGTGTGGTTGTGCTAATTGGGTGTGTGGTTGTGCTAATTGGGTGTGTGGTTGTGCTAATTGGGTGTGTGGTTGTGCTAATTGGGTGTAGTGTTTTGCTAATTGGGTGTGTGGTTGTGCTAATTGGGTGTAGTGTTTTGAAAACACAGGCCCTGTTTTGAAAGTCGTGCTTAAGCAATCAAAAAAAGTAAAAGTGAGTCACAGAGTAAAATACTACTTGGGTAAAAATCTAAAATTATTTGGTTTTAAGTATACTCAAAATTAAATGCAATTGCTAAAATATACTTAAGTATCAAAAGTTAAACTGTAAATCATTTCAAATTCTTTATTTTAAGCAAACCAGATGGCATCATTTTATTTCTTATTTACTGATAGCCAGGTGAACACTCCAACACTCAGACATAATTTTATTTGTTATTTACTGATAGCCAGGGGAACACTCCCGTTATTTACTGATAGCCAGGCGAACACTCCTACACTCAGACATCATTTTATTTGTTATTTACTGATAGCCAGGGGAACACTCCAACACTCAGACATCATTTTATTTGTTATTTACTGATAGCCAGGGGAACACTCCAACACTCAGACATCATTTTATTTGTTATTTACTGATAGCCAGGGGAACACTCCAACACTCAGACATCATTTTATTTGTTATTTACTGATAGCCAGGGGAACACCCCAACACTCAGACATCATTTTATTTGTTATTTACTGATAGCCAGGGGAACACTCCAACACTCAGACAACATTTTATTTGTTATTTACTGATAGCTAGGGGAACACTCCAACACTCAGACATCATTTTATTTGTTATTTACTGATAGCTAGGGGAACACTCCAACACTCAGACATCATTTTATTTGTTATTTACTGATAGCCAGGGGAACACTCCAACACTCAGACATCATTTTATTTGTTATTTACTGATAGCCAGGGGAACACTCCAACACTCAGACATCATTTTATTTGTTATTTACTGATAGCCAGGGGAACACTCCAACACTCAGACATCATTTTATTTGTTATTTACTGATAGCCAGGGGAACACTCCAACACTCAGACATCATTTTATTTGTTATTTACTGATAGCCAGGGGAACACTCCAACACTCAGACATCATTTTATTTGTTATTTACTGATAGCCAGGGGAACACTCCAACACTCAGACATCATTGTATTTGTTATTTACTGATAGCCAGGGGAACACTCCAACTCTCAGACATTTACAAACTAAGAATTTGTGTTCCGTGAGTCCTCCAGATCAGAGGCAGTAGATGACATGGGGTGTTCTCTTGATAAGTGTGTGAATTGGACCATTTTCCTGTCCTGCTCAGCATTCAAAATGTAATGAATACTTTTGGGTGTTAGGAAAAATGTATGGAGTAAAAAGTACATTATATTCTTTAGGAATGTAGTGAAATTAAAGTTAAAAAAAATATATAAATAGTAAAGTACAGATACCCTAAAAAATGACTTATCTAGTACTTTAAAGTACTCAACACCACTGGCATTGCATCATACAATAGATGGACTGTTAAGTTTAGATCTCTTTTTATGATGCCATATCTTGGACATCATAAAAAGAGAGTTACAGGGATTAGTACTCATTCCTTCCTACCCACCATGACCCACAGGAAGCAGTAAGGTATCAACACTCCTTCCTGTCTCTGGCAGGTGATTCTGATGAAGAGGTTAACAGAGTTCAGAGACTGTTGGTTAATCTGGTCTAATGATGACCATGGTGAGTCTGTGTGGTCATGGTGAGTCTGTGTGGTCTAGGTGAGTCTGTGTGGTCAAGGTGAGTCTGTGTGGTCAAGGTGAGTCTATGTGGTCATGATGAGTCTGTGTGGTCATGGTGAGTCTGTGTGGTCATGGTGAGTCTGTGTGGTCTAGGTGAGTCTATGTGGTCATGGTGATTCTGTGTGGTCATGGTGAGTCTGTGTGGTCAAGGTGAGTCTGTGTGGTCAAGGTGAGTCTGTGTGGTCATGATGAGTCTGTGTGGTCATGATGAGTCTGTGTGGTCATGGTGAGTCTGTGTGGTCATGGTGAGTCTGTGTGGTCATGGTGAGTCTGTGTGGTCAAGGTGAGTCTGTGTGGTCAAGGTGAGTCTGTGTGGTCATGATGAGTCTGTGTGGTCATGATAAGTCTGTGTGGTCATGATGAGTCTGTGTGGTCATGGTGATTCTGTGTGGTCATGGTGATTCTGTGTGGTCTAGGTGATTCTGTGTGGTCATGATGAGTCTGTGTGGTCATGGTGAGTCTGTGTCACCTTGGTGATTATGTGTGGTCAAGGTGATTCTGTGTCACCATGGTGATTCTGTGTGGTCATGGTGATTCCGTGTTGCCATGGTGATTCTCTGTGGTCTAGGTTATTCTGTGTTGCCATGGTGATTCTGTGGGGTCTAGGTGATTTTGTGTGGTCATGGTGATTCTGTGTGGTCTAGGTGATTCTGTGTGGTCTAGGTGATTTTGTGTTGCCATGGTGATTCTGTGGGATCTAGGTGTTTTTGTGTGGTCTAGGTGAGTCTGTGTTGCCATGGTGATTCTGTGTGGTCTAGGTGGTTCTGTGTGGTCATGGTGAGTTTGTGGTTTCAGGGATTTGGGATTGAGTCACAGTGGAAAGTCACGTTTTACCAGGCCAGGGCAAGAGACTGACGGATGAGGAGAACCTTTCTCCCCTCATCCCTGTTTCCCTGAAAGAGGGAGCAGAAAAAGTGAAGGTATGAGAAAAGTGAAAGGAGGATCCATGTTCACATTAATGCAATTTTTTTCCCCTCTCCCCCCTTTCCTCCCATCTCCTTCCCTCTAACCCTCCCCCCTCCAACTGATAATGAGGTAGAGTCCATTCTCCCCTCCCTCCCACTGGGCCTACCTGCTGCGACACAAAAGCTCCAGACTCTATTTTTGGAGCCCCTCTTCTCATTTATTTCCTTGATTTGGTGAGGATAATAATAATTGTGCTGGAGGTGCCGTATTCAAATGAACTGCCATTCCTCCGGCGCTATCGGCCAACCATCGCCTCCTCTCCTCCTTTCTCTCCTCTCCTTTCTGTGACTTGCTCTCTCCATCCTTCTCTCCCTTCCTCCGTCTCTCCCTCCCTCTCTGCCTTCCTCCGTCTCTCCCTCCCTCTCTCCCTTCCTCCGTCTCTCCCTCCCTCTCTGCCTTCCTCCGTCTCTCCCTCCCTCTCTCCCTTCCTCCGTCTCTCCCTCCCTCTCTCCCTTCCTCCGTCTCTCCCTCTCTGTCTCCCTTCCTCCGTCTCTCCCTCCCTCTCTCCCTTCCTCTGTCTCTCCCTCCCTCTCTCCCTTCCTCCGTCTCTCCCTCCCTCTCTCCCTTCCTACGTCTCTCCCTCCCTCCCTTCCTCCGTCTCTCCCTCCCTCTCTCCCTTCCTCTGTCTCCCTCCCTCTGCCTTCCTCCGTCTCTCCCTCCCTCTCTCCCTTCCTCCGTCTCTCCCTCCCTCTCTACCTTCCTCCTTCTCTTCCTCCCTCTCTGCCTTCCTCCGTCTCTCCCTCCCTCTCTCCCTTACTCCGTCTCTCCCTCCCTCTCTGCTTCCTCTGTCTCTCCCTCCCTCTCTCCCTTCCTCCGTCTCTCCCTCCCTCTCTGCATTCCTCCGTCTCTCCCTCCCTCTCTCCCTTACTCCGTCTCTCCCTCCCTCTCTCCCTTACTCCGTCTCTCCCTCCCTCTCTGCCTTCCTCCGTCTCTCCCTCCCTCTCTCCCTTCTTCTGTCTCTCCCTCCCTGTCTCCCTTCCTTCGTCTCTCCATCCCTCCTGGCAGGAGCACAAAAGCCATTGAAGCAGGTCCTCCTGATATGTTTCCTTGTTGAGTTTATTCAAATCAGCTGTTTGAAAACTTACCTTGTTTGCATTGTAATGCTGCGTTGCGGCGCTTTGACAATTTACAATTTACTGATAGAGCCTCTGTAAAAGGGCCGGGTGCGCCTGCTGCCTGTGAATATGAAATGAATTCCATTCCTCCCTGTCTGTATTCACATCACAGTGGAAACATGATAGCTTACACGAGTGTCTTTGAAAGCGACTCTAACTAAATAAATTTGATTTTGAAAGGGTGTATTTGTCATATGCCCCCTCGTCTCGCCAGGTGCTGTCAGGGATAAAGCAGCCAGTTTATTGTACATAATAGGATGCAAGGCTTCTTAAATATACATGAATTCTATTAGGTGTTGCTCGACAGGGCGGGAGGCACAAAACGCAACGCTTGCAGAGAGGGAACCACACACATCCATCAGTATGCTAAAGAGGTGTGTGTGTGTGTTTGTTTGTTTGTGTGTCTCTCTGTGTGTGTGTGTGTGTGTGTGTGCACGCACACACACACACTAAAGAGACCATTGCGCTGTCACTCTCACTTAGCAACTGTTACGAACAATGACAATGAAATGTTTCTGCAGCACAAAACACCTCGGGGATAACTGTCACTGTCACTGCTGAGAGACACCTTGGAGAGGAAGAGAGTGGAGACACAGATTGGTGTGTTTGCCTGTGTGTATGCTAAGTGAGTGAGTGAGTGAGTGTGAGTGAGTGAGTGAGTGAGTGAGTGAGTGAGTGAGTGAGTGAGTGAGTGCGTGCGTGCGTGCGTGTGTGTGTGTCTTTTCTTGAAGGGTGTTTTATGGAGACAGCTGTGTTGCACCTTTCAACTGTGTGTGTGTGTGTGTGTGTGTGTGTGTGTGTGTGTGTGTGTGTGTGTGTGTGTGTGTGTGTGTGTGTGTGGAAGGTTGGAAACAGGGCAAAAAGATGAATGTCCATTATTACAGATGGACAATAAAGGACTCTATTAAGTACTATTCTTTTCTATTTGGCATTTGTCTATACAAATGACGCGTCCAATAATGACCAGTAAATATCTCCAGGCTGTTTGGGTCTGGCTGTGCCTCCTCCCCTCCCCTCCTCTGCTGTCCTCCTCTCCCCCTCCTCTGCTGTCCTCCTCCCCTCCCCTCCTCTGCTGTCCTCCTCTCCCCCCTCCTCTCCCCCTCCTCCCCTCCCCTCCTCTGCTGTCCTCCTCTCCCCCTCCTCTGCTGTCCTCCTCCCCTCCCCTCCTCTGCTGTCCTCCTCTCCCCCTCCTCTGCTGTCCTCCTCTCCCCCCTCCTCTGCTGTCCTCCTCTCTCCCCTCCCCTCCTCTGCTGTCCTCCTCTCCCCCCTCCTCTGCTGTCCTCCTCTCTCCCCTCCCCTCCTCTACTGTCCTCCTCTCCCCCCCTCCTCCCCTCCCCTCCTCTGCTGTCCTCCTCCTCTCCCCCTCCTCTGCTGACCTCCTCCCCTCCCCTCCTCTGCTGTCCTCCTCTCCCCCTCCTCTGCTGTCCTCCTCTCCCCCTCCTCTGCTGTCCTCCTCTCCCCCTCCTCTGCTGTCCTCCTCCCCTCCCCTCCTCTGCTGTCCTCCTCTCCCCTCCTCTGCTGTCCTCCCCTCCCCTCCTCTGCTGTCCTCCTCTCCCCCTCCTCTGCTGTCCTCCTCCCCTCCCCTCCTCTGCTGTCCTCCTCTCCCCCTCCTCTGCTGTCCTCCTCCCCTCCCCTCCTCTGCTGTCCTCCTCTCCCCCTCATCTGCTGTCCTCCTCTCCCCCCTCCTCTGCTGTCCTCCTCTCCCCCCTCCTCTGCTGTCCTCCTCTCTCCCCTCCCCTCCTCTGCTGTCCTCCTCTCTCCCCTCCCCTCCTCTGCTGTCCTCCTCTCCCCCCTCCTCTCCCCCCTCCTCCCCTCCCCTCCTCTGCTGTCCTCCTCTCCCCCTCCTCTGCTGTCCTCCTCCCCTCCCCTCCTCTGCTGTCCTCCTCTCCCCCTCCTCCCCTCCCCTCCTCTGCTGTCCTCCTCTCCCCCCTCCTCTGCTGTCCTCCTCCCCTCCTCTGCTGTCCTCCTCTCCCCCTCCTCTGCTGTCCTCCTCCCCTCCCCTCCTCTGCTGTCCTCCTCTCCCCCTCCTCTGCTGTCCTCCTCTCCCCCTCCTCTGCTGTCCTCCTCTCCCCCTCCTCTGCTGTCCTCCTCTCTCCCCTCCCCTCCTCTGCTGTCCTCCTCTCTCCCCTCCCCTCCTCTGCTGTCCTCCTCTCCCCCTCCCTCTCCCCCTCCTCCCCTCCCCTCCTCTGCTGTCCTCCTCTCCCCCTCCTCTGCTGTCCTCCTCCCCTCCCCTCCTCTGCTGTCCTCCTCTCCCCCTCCTCCCCTCCCCTCCTCTGCTGTCCTCCTCTCCCCCTCCTCTGCTGTCCTCCTCTCCTCCTCTGCTGTCCTCCTCTCCCCCTCCTCTGCTGTCCTCCTCCCCTCCCCTCCTCTGCTGTCCTCCTCCCCTCCCCTCTTCTGCTGTCCTCCTCTCCCCCCTCCTCTGCTGTCCTCCCCTCCCCTCCTCTGCTGTCCTCCTCTCCCCCTCCTCTGCTGTCCTCCTCCCCTCCCCTCCTCTGCTGTCCTCCTCTCCCCCTCCTCTGCTGTCCTCCTCTCCCCCTCCTCTTCTGTCCTCCTCTGCTCTCCCCCTCTCCCCCTCCTCTGCTGTCCTCCTCCCCTCCCCTCCTCTGCTCTCCCCCTCTCCCCCTCCTCTGCTGTCCTCCTCTCCCCCCCTCCTCTGCTGTCCTCCTCCCCTCCCCTCCTCTGCTGTCCTCCTCTCCCCCTCCTCTGCTGTCCTCCTCCCCTCCCCTCCTCTGCTGTCCTCCTCCCCTCCCCTCTTCTGCTGTCCTCCTCTCCCCCTCCTCTGCTGTCCTCCCCTCCCCTCCTCTGCTGTCCTCCCCTCCTGCTGTCCTCCCCTCCCCTCCTCTGCTGTCCTCCTCCCCTCCCCTCCTCTGCTGTCCTCCTCTCCCCCCTCCTCTGCTGTCCTCCTCTCCCCCTCCTCTGCTGTCCTCCTCTCCCCCTCCTCTGCTGTCCTCCTCTCTCCCTCCCCTCCTCTGCTGTCCTCCTCTCTCCCCTCCCCTCCTCTGCTGTCCTCCTCTCCCCCCCTCTCCCCCTCCTCCCCTCCCCTCCTCTGCTGTCCTCCTCTCCCCCTCCTCTGCTGTCCTCCTCCCCTCCCCTCCTCTGCTGTCCTCCTCTCCCCCTCCTCCCATCCCCTCCTCTGCTGTCCTCCTCTCCCCCTCCTCTGCTGTCCTCCTCTCCCCCTCCTCTGCTGTCCTCCTCCCCTCCCCTCCTCTGCTGTCCTCCTCTCCCCCTCCTCTGCTGTCCTCCTCTCCCCCTCCTCTGCTGTCCTCCTCTCCCCCTCCTCTGCTGTCCTCCTCTCTCCCCTCCCCTCCTCTGCTGTCCTCCTCTCTCCCCTCCCCTCCTCTGCTGTCCTCCTCTCCCCCTCTCCCCCTCCTCCCCTCCCCTCCTCTGCTGTCCTCCTCTCCCCCTCCTCTGCTGTCCTCCTCCCCTCCCCTCCTCTGCTGTCCTCCCCTCTCCCCCCTCCTCCCCTCCCCTCCTCTGCTGTCCTCCTCTCCCCCTCCTCTGCTGTCCTCCTCTCCTCCTCTGCTGTCCTCCTCTCCCCCCTCCTCTGCTGTCCTCCTCCCCTCCCCTCCTCTGCTGTCCTCCTCCCCTCCCCTCTTCTGCTGTCCTACCCTCCCCCCTCCTCTGCTGTCCTCCCCTCCCCTCCTCTGCTGTCCTCCTCTCCCCCTCCTCTGCTGTCCTCCTCCCCTCCCCTCCTCTGCTGTCCTCCTCTCCCCCTCCTCTGCTGTCCTCCTCTCCCCCCTCCTCTTCTGTCCTCCTCTGCTCTCCCCCTCTCCCCCTCCTCTGCTGTCCTCCTCCCCTCCCCTCCTCTGCTCTCCCCCTCTCCCCCCTCCTCTGCTGTCCTCCTCTCACCCCCCTCCTCTGCTGTCCTCCTCCCCTCCCCTCCTCTGCTGTCCTCCTCTCCCCCTCCTCTGCTGTCCTCCTCCCCTCCCCTCCTCTGCTGTCCTCCTCCCCCCCCCTCTTCTGCTGTCCTCCTCTCCCCCCTCCTCTGCTGTCCTCCCCTCCCCTCCTCTGCTGTCCTCCTCTCCCCCCTCCTCTGCTGTCCTCCTCTCCCCCCTCCTCTTCTGTCCTCCTCTGTCTCCCCTCTCCCCCTCCTCTGCTGTCCTCCCCCCCCCTCCTCTGCTCTCCCCTCTCCCCTCCTCTGCTGTCCTCCTCTCCCCCCTCCTCTGCTGTCCTCCTCCCCCCCCCTCCTCTGCTGTCCTCCGCTCCCCCTCCTCTTCTGTCCTCCTCTGCTCTCCCCCTCTCCCCCTCCTCTGCTGTCCTCCTCCCCTCCCCTCCTCTGCTCTCCCCCTCTCCCACCTCCTCTGCTGTCCTCCTCTCCCCCCTCCTCTGCTGTCCTCCTCCCCTCCCCTCCTCTGCTGTCCTCCTCTCCCCCTCCTCTGCTGTCCTCCTCCCCTCCCCTCCTCTGCTGTCCTCTTCTCCCCCTCCTCTGCTGTCCTCCTCCCTCCCCTCCTCTGCTGTCCTCCTCCCCTCCCCTCCTCTGCTGTCCTCCTCTCCCCCCTCCTCTGCTGTCCTCCCTCTCCCCCCTCCTCTGCTGTCCTCCTCTCCCCCCCTCCTCTGCTGTCCTCCTCCCCCCCTCCTCTGCTGTCCTCCTCTCCCCCTCCTCTGCTGTCCTCCTCTCCCCCTCCTCTGCTGTCCTCCTCTCCCCCTCCTCTGCTGTCCTCCTCCCCTCCCCTCCTCTGCTGTCCTCTTCTCCCCCTCCTCTGCTGTCCTCCTCTCCCCCTCCTCTGCTGTCCTCCTCTCCCCCTCCTCTGCTGTCCTCCTCTCCCCCTCCTCTGCTGTCCTCCTCTCCCCCTCCTCTGCTGTCCTCCTCTCCCCCTCCTCTGCTGTCCTCCTCTCCCCCTCCTCTGCTGTCCTCCTCTCCCCCTCCTCTGCTGTCCTCCTCCCCTCCCCTCCTCTGCTGTCCTCCTCTCCCCCTCCTCTGCTGTCCTCCTCTCCCCCTCCTCTGCTGTCCTCCTCTCCCCCTCCTCTGCTGTCCTCCTCTCCCCCTCCTCTGCTGTCCTCCTCCCCTCCCTCCTCTGCTGTCCTCCTCTCCCCCTCCTCTGCTGTCCTCCTCTC
Organism: Oncorhynchus keta; assembly: GCF_023373465.1. Taxonomy (NCBI): domain Eukaryota; kingdom Metazoa; phylum Chordata; class Actinopteri; order Salmoniformes; family Salmonidae; genus Oncorhynchus; species Oncorhynchus keta. The sequence goes on along the minus strand of NC_068430.1, from coordinate 30,990,215 downwards.
CCCCTCCTCTGCTGTCCTCCTCTCCCCCCTCCTCTGCTGTCCTCCTCTCCCCCCTCCTCTGCTGTCCTCCTCTCCCCCTCCTCTGCTGTCCTCCTCTCCCCCCTCCTCTGCTGTCCTCCTCTCCCCCCTCCTCTGCTGTCCTCCTCTCCCCCCTCCTCTGCTGTCCTCCTCTCCCCCCCTCCTCCACCGCTGGCTTGTTATCTGGTCCAGCTGAGCTCTTAATTACATGATGGAGCTCGTTATGTGCTTAATTAGAGAGGTTCAGCACAGGGCAGAGACAGGGAGGGAGGAGAGAGGGAGAAAGATAGAAAGAGAGACGGGCTGAGACCAGTAACACAGGGTTCATGGTAGCAGATCAACAGCCCCACATGAACTCTTAACCCCCCACATGAACACATTAACCCAGCCTCTCTCTGGTCCTGCCCCTGTTAGTAAGTGTCAACATCAGGCCTGCATTCAGGATGCTTTAAACCCTGATTGAACACTCCACAGTGCAAACAGACTGTTTTCTTTTTTGCAGGTTTGATTGTGGTATATCCGAATATATTCATCAAATCATTTGACACAATTGGTAATTACCTGATACTAAATGGTATCTAATAATATTGTATTAAAATGGATCAGTTTACCATGTTATGCTTAAGGACATTCCAGGTGAATAGTGGACTATTAAGTAAAGTTCTGAAGTTATAAGTAACAGCACAAGCCTGAGGAGAGAAAATGTTGATGTGTTTGTATCTCAGTCACAGAGGAGAGAGAGAGAGAGAGAGAGAGAGAGAGAGAGAGAGAGAGAGAGAGAGAGAGAGAGAGAGAGAGAGAGAGAGAGAGAGAGAGAGAGAGAGAGAGAGAGAGAGAGAGAGAGAGAGAGAGAGAGAGAGAGAGAGAGAGAGAGAGAGAGAGAGAGAGAGAGAGAGAGAGAGAGAGAGAGAGGATGAACAATGTTTTTGTTGTTCATCTTTAAGAGTATACTTTTGGGTCAATTAACAATAAAGATCAATTGATAGCTCCTTCTCCTTTCTTCTGTGATTTCTGCCCCTGGTAAGGAGATAAATATTTATGAAGGCAGAAAGTCCCTGATCAAAGCCATCGGCAAAAAACACACCACACACTAAAAAACATCAAGGCTTTGTTGGCATTGTTGTTCCACTGTCCCATAGCACACAAATCGAAAACCCAACCTCCCTCCTATCCCCTACCCTCCCACCCCTATCCCCTCAAAAAACAGCTGAGACAGAGATGGGTTTGGGACTGGTGCACTGTTGCTTTAAGATCAAATATTCTATCTTCTACATCATAATTATCTCCTTAAGGTAGAAATATTAGCATATCCACCAATCTTATTATCTGAGAAATTGGCTCATTAAGTTGGCAGGTTCCCCTTGTGCCCACCTTGCTCGCTGTTGTCCACATTTCATCAGGGCGCTGTGGGGCGTTGTGACTGACTGACGGACAGACAGACATACATACAGGACCCTGGACACAGCTTCCACTGGGACCTGGGCAGAGCAGGAGGAGAGGCAGAGTGGGAATCTCAGTGGGACACATGAAGGAAAGAAGACGAGGGAGGGAAACATGTTTAGAGTTTTGAGATGCACCCCAGGAGATCCCTCTATAGAGACTAGGAGATCCCTCTATGGAGACTAGGAGAGACTAGGAGAGACTAGGAGATCCCTCTATGGAGACTCGGAGAGACTAGGAGAGACTAGGAGAGACCTAGGAGAGACTAGGAGATCCCTCTATGGAGACTAGGAGAGACTAGGAGAGACTAGGAGATCCCTCTATGGATACTAGGTGAGACTAGGAGATACTAGGAGAGCCCTCTATGGATACTAGGAGAGACTAGGAGAGACTAGGGGAGACTAGGAGATACTAGGAGAGACTAGGAGATCCCTCTATGGAGACTAGGAGAGACTAGGAGATACTAGGAGAGACTAGGAGATCCCTCTATGGAGACTAGGAGATACTAGGAGAGACTAGGAGATCCCTCTATGGAGACTAGGAGAGACTAGGAGAGACTAGGAGATCCCTCTATGGAGACTAGGAGAGACTAGGAGAGACTAGGGGAGACTAGGCCGGGATAAAGTTGCTTCTCAATACTACAGATGAAGGAAGGAGACAAGGAAAGGTAACATGTTAGGAGGGAATCAGAACAGCCTTCTACAGTGACCAATGTATGTGTGCATAAGTGTGTGTATGCTATATGTGCCTATATGTATGCAAGCCTGTTTAATAGGCTTACACGTCTCCTGCTCAGCCAATACACCATCTCTTTACACTGTGAGGCCTGGCCTATGGGTGGGGATCACAGAACCACTAAGACCTGGCCAGAAACAGTGCTCAAAGACCCACTTAGGGGCTTACAGAAGAAAGCATACATTTTCTAGGTAATCAGAAAGAGGCTCCCCGCAAATTACATTTCCCTGCTATTAGATATTAATGAGATGCCTTAGAATATCCCAGGCCCCTAATCTGCAGAATATAATCCCCAAAATGAAACCTGACTCTGGTTAGTCCTAATTAAATCATCCCTTCTAATCCTGGAAATGGCCTTTATTAATCTCACGGCTTTACTGAACAACGGGACACTACGGAGAAACAGCACTGTAGACCACAAAGCCTGAGAGAGAGGAAGAGGGCGAGAGAGAGACAGAGAGACAGGGAGAGAGAGACACAGAGAGAGACACAGAGAGAGACACAGAGAGAGACACAGAGAGAAACCCAGAGAGAGACACAGAGAGAGACACAGAGAGAAACCCAGAGACACAGAGAGAGACACAGAGAGAGAGACACAGAGAGAGAGAGAGAGAGACACAGAGAGAGACACAGAGAGAGACACAGAGAGATAGAGACAGAGAGAGAAACACAGAGAGAGAGAGAGAGAGAGAGAGAGAGAGAGAGAGAGAGAGAGAGAGACACAGAGAGACACAGAGAGACACAGAGAGACACAGAGAGACACAGAGAGACACAGAGAGAGAGACAGAGAGAGAGAGAGAGAGAGAGAGACAGAGAGAGAGAGGGAGAGAGAGAGACAGAGAGAGAGAGAGAGAGAGAGAGAGAGAGAGAGAGAGAGAGATAGAGAGAGAGAGATAGAGAGAGTCCAAGAGAGATAGAGACAGAGAGAGAGAGAGACAGAGAGAGAGAGAGAGACAGAGAGAGAGAGAGAGAGACAGAGAGAGAGAGAGAGACAGAGACAGAGAGAAAGAGAGAGACAGAGAGAGAGATAGAGACAGAGAGAGATAGAGACACAGAGAGAGAGAGACAGAGAGAGAGAGAGACAGAGAGAGAGACCGAGAGAGAGAGAGATAGAGAGAGAGTGGCCGGAGAATAGTGTGAGAAGAAGAATGGTGTGAAGGCAGACAGAGGGTGAAAATGATAAAAGGAAGGAGATAAAAACTGAGAAAGAAGGATAGACAGAGTAAAACTTTCAGAGAACGTATATCAGTTGAACAATAGTTGAGCTCTCTCTACTGTTCGGCAGTGTGGGTGTGTAATTCAGTGGTTAATTAGAAGCCTGGCTATGCTAAATTAATTCAGCCCCTCTTTTTACTATAACACAGGACCTGAAGCACTTTAATGCCTCCCAGATTCATTAACTAACCAAACAAATGTGATAATCATGAAGCACAATTTCACTATGGATCTCTACATATATTATTCTATACATACTATTACGTAGGTCCATTTAGATGATCTTACCAGTTCCATATGGTAAAGCTGTCACAAATCATTATACAGCAAATATATGTATTACAATCTGGAATTCAAATAGTAAATGGCAGCTTTGCTGTGAGTGGATAGTATCACTTTATAAATAGTCATTTCTTATGGTATTTATTTTGACCTAATAAAAGGTATTAGGAGTCCCATGCATCCAATGTATGTGTGTGCCTGCATGAGTGTGTGTCTACACACCTGGGTGTAGGTACACGTGGGTGTGTGTGTTGGCAGTCATGTACGGGGCAGGTGGGTCGAGTCCCGATCTGCTTAACAGCCAATTTACAAAGGTCAGGTGAGAGAGATCAAACCACTGGGTAAATCACAGCTCACACTCATAAATGAGAAACAATCATTCAGGAAAGGTCATACAGCCAGGATTGAGGATTATAATAATAGAGTAGGCCTCCTCCTCTCTCACTTCCTCACTCCATCCCTCTCTCTATCTCTCAACAGGGGGTACAGTGCCTCTCTCACTTCCTCACTCCATCCCTCTCTCTATCTCTCAACAGGGGGTACAACGCCTCTCTCACTTCCTCACTCCATCCCTCTCTCTATCTCTCAACAGGGGGTACAGTGCCTCTCTCACTTCCTCACTCCATCCCTCTCTCTATCTCTCAACAGGGGGTACAACACCTCTCTCACTTCCTCACTCCATCCCTCTCTCTATCTCTCAACAGGGGGTACAACGCCTCTCTCACTTCCTCACTCCATCTCTCAACAGGGGGTACAATGCCTCTCTCACTTCCTCACTCCATCCCTCTCTCCATCTCTCAACAGGGGGTACAACGCCTCTCTCACTTCCTCACTCCATCCCTCTCCATCTCTCAACAGGGGGTACAACGCCTCTCTCACTTCCTCACTCCATCCCTCTCTCCATCTCTCAACAGGGGGTACAACGCCTCTCTCACTTCCTCACTCCATCCCTCTCTCCATCTCTCAACAGGGGGTACAATGCCTCTCTCACTTCCTCACTCCATCCCTCTCTCCATCTCTCAACAGGGGGTACAACGCCTCTCTCAATTGTTCTCCAGACAGCTGACTGATGGGAGTCAAGACCTCCGTATTAAAATCAGAGGTAAGGAAAGAGACACATTTGAACTTAAAGGTAGTTTTTAGTTGATTTTATTACAGGTATGGTAACTTGACGGGGTGTTATCTCCTGGTTATTACATGGACAGCTAATGGAAATATTGCTCTCAACCAAAAGGGTTCAAATCAAATCAAATCAAATGTATTTATATAGCCCTTCGTACATCAGCTGATATCTCAAAGTGCTGTACAGAAACCCAGCCTAAAACCCCAAACAGCAAGCAATGCAGGTGTAGAAGCAAACAATCTTGTCTTTGTATCTTTAAATGTTGCCCCTGGACTATCAGCTGGTATGATGATTCTACTACAGATTCCTAGTGTACATCTTCTTGAATCTACTACAGATGCCTAGTGTGTCCATCTTCTTGAATCTACTACAGATGCCTAGTGTGTCCATCTTCTTGAATCTACTACAGATGCCTAGTGTGTCCATCTTCTTGATTCTACTACAGATTCCTAGTGTGTCCATCTTCTTGAATCTACTAGAGATGCCTAGTGTGTCCATCTTCTTGAATCTACTACAGATGCCTAGTGTGTCCATCTTCTTGAATCTACTACAGATGCCTAGTGTGTCCATCTTCTTGATTCTACTACAGATTCCTAGTGTGTCCATCTTCTTGAATCTACTAGAGATGCCTAGTGTGTCCATCTTCTTGAATCTACTACAGATGCCTAGTGTGTCCATCTTCTTGAATCTACTACAGATGCCTAGTGTGTCCATCTTCTTGAATCTACTACAGATGTCTAGTGTGTCCATCTTCTTGAATCTACTACAGATGCCTAGTGTGTCCATCTTCTTGAATCTACTACAGATGCCTAGTGTGTCCATCTTCTTGAATCTACTACAGATTCCTAGTGTGTCCATCTTCTTGAATCTACTACAGATGCCTAGTGTGTCCATCTTCTTGAATCTACTACAGATGTCTAGTGTGTCCATCTTCTTGAATCTACTACAGATGTCTAGTGTGTCCATCTTCTTGAATCTACTACAGATGCCCAGTGTGTCCACCCCCCCCCCCCTACCGTTACAGATAGTCTCTCTATCATCCCTTCCTCCTGTCTCTTTCTTTCTGTATCATAGTCAGTAAAGCACTTTGAACATGTAAAACAGTGTAACAACAGGGGGCAGTGTTGGGTCACAAAGCAGACCAGAGAATCTCACTTTCTCACTCTCTCACTTACAGGCCAGGGTCCAGTCTCTCCACCTCTCAGGATTAATTACACTTTTTCAATTAATGTCTTAATGAGAGCTGGTGGAGCCGCGCTGATAACACTGTTATATCTCAGTATGGAGGGAGAGAGATGGAGGGAGAGAGATGGAGGGAGAGAGATGGAGGGCGAGAGATGGATAGAGGGAGAGAGATGGAGGGAGGGAGATAGATTGAGGGAGAAGTTAGAGAGATGGAGGGAGAGAGATGGAGGGAGAGAGATGGAGGGAGAGAGATGGATGGAGGGAGAGAGATGGAGGGAGAGAGATGGATGGAGGGAGAGAGATGGATGGGGGGAGAGAGATGGATGGAGGGAGATAGATTGAGGGAGAGAGATGGATGGATGGAGGGAGGGAGAGAGATGAGATGGATGGAGGGAGAGAGGATGGATGGAGGAGAAGTTAGAGATGGATGGAGGGGGAGAGATGGATGGAGGGAGAGAGATGGATGGAGAGAGATGGATGGAGGGAGAGAGATGGATGGAGGGAGAGAGATGGAGGGAGAGAGATGGATGGAGGGAGAGAGATGGATGGAGGGAGAGAGATGGATGGAGGGAGATAGATTGAGGGAGAGAGATGGAGGGAGAGAGATGGATGGAGGGAGGGAGAGAGATGGATGGATGGAGGGAGAGAGATGGATGGAGGGGGAGAGATGGATGGAGGGAGAGAGAGAGATGGATGGAGGGAGAGAGATGGATGGAGAAGTTAGATAGATTGAGGGAGAAGTTAGAGAGATGGAGGGAGAGAGATGGAGGGAGTTGGAGGGAGGGAGATAGATTGGATTAGGATGGAGGGAGAGAGATGGATGGAGGGGATAGATGGATGGAGAGAGATGGAGGGAGAGAGATGGATGGAGGGAGGGAGAGAGATGGATGGAGAAGTTAGATAGATTGAGGGAGAAGTTAGAGAGATGGAGGGAGAGAGATGGAGGGAGAGTTGGAGGGAGGGAGATAGATTGAGGGAGAAGTTAGAGAGATGGAGGGAGAGAGATGGATGGAGGGAGATAGATTGAGGGAGAAGTTAGAGAGATGGAGAGAGAGCAGAGAGAAACAGAAAGGTAGATGGGAGATAACACAAGCTCTAACTGAGGCAACAAGAGAAAGGCTGCATGGAAAAGACACACACACAGTGCCAAAAATAGCATTTACTGTGTCAGATAACAGCCACTTTCTTTATATACATACACATGGAAACCATGTACATACCTAGACAGAAAACAGCCACCCCGTGACATGTTGACTACGCTACAGTGACATCCCTAGTATGGCTCCGACACACACGCTCTTTCCCATGATCCTTTGGGTTACCACAGTAATGAGCTCTACAGGCATGCACCAGGGGACCTGTCACATACACACACACACACACACACACACACACGCACGGCTGGCACACACCAGGGGACCTCATATGTAAATTAGTCAGCTGATGTGTCACATGATGAGCCTGAAGGTCATTAATTGGTCAGCAATCAGAGGTTGGCGTGTCAGATATTGGAGGGATAATTTGCATAAGGCAGTGGAGCACTTACCCCTAAAGATCCTTTCAAACAGCCTTTACAATTGGAGCTTTTTCTATAGGTATCTTTCTCTCTCTCCTTTCTCTATTCTCTCTATTCTCTCTCCTATCTCTCCTCTCTCTCCCCTCTCTCTCCTATCTCTCCTCTCTCTCTCCTCTCTCTCTCTCTCTCTCTCTATTCTCTCTATTCTCTCTCTCTCTCTCTCTCTCTCTCTCTCTCTCTCTCCTATCTCTCCTCTCTCTCTCCTCTCTCTCCTCTCTCTCTCCTCTCTCTCTCTCTCTCTCTCTCCTATCTCTCCTCTCTCTCTCTCTCTCCTCTCTCCTATCCCTCCTCTCTCTCTCTCTCCTCTCTCTCTCTCTCCTATCTCTCCTCTCTCTCTCTCTCCTATCTCTCCTCTCTCTCTCTCCTATATCTCCTCTCTCCTCTCTCTCTCTCCTATCTCTCCTCTCTCTCTCTCCAATCTCTCTCTCTCTCCTCTCTCTCCATTCTCTCTCTCTCTCCCATCTCTCCTATCTCTCCTCTCTCTTGTCTCTCTCCTATCTCTCCTCTCTCTCTCTCCAATCTCTCTCTCTCTCCCATCTCTCCTCTCTCTCACACTGTACATCAGGCATCTGAGCCAGTGGACATCTCAGTGTGGGCTTTACATAGCTCTATATTTAAAAAAAATGTTTTATTATTTTTAGAAAATGTTTGACTGTTATTTTATTATTGATTTTATGCTGTTTTCTTGAGATCCTCATAGAAACAAGACAATTATTCCCAAGTGCTTTTACTCCCCTCATGTTCAATTAAATGAAAATAAATTAAGAGTTATCTTCCAAAATACGTCTTTAAATACTTAAAAAATCCAAGCAGGGAAAGGGAACATCTTGAGCTCGGAAATTATATTTCGAGATCTGATGAATATAAAAAGTGTACATTGTTCAAGAAAACGAGTCAAGGTCAAATAGAAAAAAAGGTCAAATCTGTGACTTTCTGTCGACATCCTTTTGAAAGCGTGAAGACGGTCTGTTCTCAGAGGACGAAGAGAGAGAAAATAAATCAGGTTTCTTTTTCAAGAAAACACTGAACATGATTCTAATTCTCACTAATCAGACCAAACCATTTCATTTTACACATTTAAAGACCATATGAATTAACAGTGTGTTCAATTAGACTGCTCTCCTCTCACGGACTATACACTCTCTTCACACAATACTACGACTGAACCATTGCTTTTCTGTCTCCTTCCATCTGACACACACCAGACCATGCAGACAGACCATGCAGACAGACCATGCAGACAGACCATGCAGACAGACAATGCAGACAGACAATGCAGACCATCTGACACACACCAGACCATGCAGAAAGACAATGCAGACAGATCATGCAGACAGACCATGCAGACCATCTGACACACACCGGACCATGCAGACAGACCATGCAGACAGACCATGCAGACCATCTGACACACATCAGACCATGCAGACAGACCATGCAGACAGACCATGCAGACCACCTGACACACACCAGACCATGCAGACAGACCATCTGACACACACCAGACCATGCAGACCATCTGACACACACCAGACCATGCAGACAGACCATGCAGGCATACCATGCAGACAGACAATGCAGACCATCTGACACACACCAGACCATGCAGACAGACCATGCAGACCATCTGACACACACCAGACCATGCAGACAGACCATGCAGACCATCTGACACACACCAGACCATGCAGACAGACCATGCAGACAGACAATGCAGACAGACAATGCAGACAGACAATGCAGACCATCTGACACACACCAGACCATGCAGACAGACCATGCAGACAGACAATGCAGACAGACAATGCAGACAGGCAATGCAGACCATCTGACACACACCGGACCATGCAGACAGACCATGCAGACCACCTGACACACACCAGACCATGCAGACAGACCATCTGACACACACCAGACCATGCAGACCATCTGACACACACCAGACCATGCAGACAGACAATGCAGACAGACCATGCAGACAGACAATGCAGACCATCTGACACACACCAGACCATGCAGACCATCTGACACACACCAGACCATGCAGACAGACCATGCAGACAGACCATGCAGACAGACCATGCAGACAGACAATGCAGACAGACAGTGCAGACAGACAGTGCAGACAGACAATGCAGACCATCTGACACACACCAGACCATGCAGACAGACCATGCAGACAGACAATGCAGACAGACAATGCAGACAGACAATGCGGACAGGCAATGCAGACCATCTGACACACACCGGACCATGCAGACAGACCATGCAGACCATCTGACACACACCAGACCATGCAGACAGACCATCTGACACACACCGGACCATGCAGACAGACCATCTGACACACACCAGACCATGCAGACCATCTGACACACACCAGACCATGCAGACAGACCATGCAGACCATCTGACACACACCAGACCATGCAGACAGACAATGCAGACCATCTGACACACACCAGACCATGTAGACAGACCATGCAGACCATCTGACACACACCAGACCATGCAGACAGACCATGCAGACAGACCTCTCTCTCCCCATCTCATTGCCCCATAACCACAGAGCCAAGTTCAAGCCACCGTTAAAGAGTCAAACATTTTAATAAATAAATCTAACACACTTTTTAATTAAAAAGGATCCTAATAATCCACATCATATTATAGAGCGCAGATTCATCGGTCAATTTAATAAGAGTGAGGCTTTTGGATGTTAATATCTCTGCTAGCAGGTTTCCTTCATAACTGAGAGGCTTGCTTAATTACACTCTGGGCTAATGACGGGGAATATTCAGGGCCTCTCCATGTTTTGATAAATGGCTTTCCACAAAGATTTATTCCTAATTATCTCATTTGTCTTTCTCCATTACTTTTTATAGCTTAAATTTATGAAGTCATTAAGACGTTAGTGGGCCTGATAATGATTAGGAGAAGGAATTGTATGAAAGTGAATTATATGAAAATGATTATGGCTAAAGGAGTGTTTAAAATGGGACCGTGGTGGAGGAAGTGTGTGCGTGTGTGTGTGCGTTTGTGCATGTGTCTGTCTGTGTGTGTGTGTGTGCGTGTGTCTGTCTGTGTGTGTGTGTGTGCGTGCACGTGTGTGTAGGAAGTACAGTGGTCTTTGTTATAAGGTGCAGGGCGCCCCTCCATCACCCCCCGTCCTCTCGGCTGGCTGACGCTCCCACCTTACGCCAGTGGAAATAACCATGATTAAAACATCTTTGTCACCCTCCTCTAGGCCTGTCTACCTTTCTCCCCCTCCTCTCTCCCTCCTTCCCCTTCTTCTCACTCCTCTAGCCCTGTCTACGTCTCTCTCTCCTCTCTCTCTCCGTCCTCCCCTCCTTCTCCTTCCTATAGCCCTGACTCCTTCTCTCTCCCTCCTTCTCCTCTTCTTCTCCTTCATTCTCTCTCCCCTCCCCAGTGTCTCTGCTCTCTTTATCCTATGTGCTCATCTTTCCCTCCTCACCCCTCTCTTCCTTCTACCTGTTTCTCTCCATTCCCCCTAATCCCCCTCCCCATGGTTCTGTTCTCTCAATCATTCTTGCCCATCTCTCACTTCTCACCCTCCACCCTCTCCTTTCCTCTCTCCCCCTTGTCTCTCTTCTCTCCATCCTACTACTCATCTCTATCACTCCCTGTCTGGCCGTGCTGCTGACAGAAGAAATGTTCCCTCCTCTCTTCCAGAGAACAGATCTCTCTCTCTCTCCCTTCTTTTCCTCTCTGAGAGAATAAGGCTATAACAGGGACTATTTTTACCCAGGCGGCCAGGCCCCTTCTGTACCTCCGTCCGCATTTGTTTAATTTCATTGGTCTTTGAAGACATAATGAAACACATAAATACAGACCCTCACATCTGTGTCCAAGGTCTTTGAATATTATGATAAAGTTTTTACAGGGTGAGATGAGCTTGCAGGGTAATCTTTTAAATGAATGCCTCTTAGTCCAGAAACATAAACGGTGATATCCCATGCCCCTCACACGCACACGCACACACACACGCACCTCATAGTCTGGCAGCCATTTCAAGCAGCTACCACCAGCCCCGCTTTACCGTTTATCTAGTATAAAACTGTCCAGTTGGCATTTTAGCTCTTTCACTTGAAGCCATTTTGTCCTTGGTGCTTGTACTCTGTTCTACAGTGGTTGGATGTTAAATAGACTTGTCCACTCATCCTGCTCACTCAAGACCATTTGAGACAGGGTTGGGGCCAAATTCATTGCAATTCAGGAAGTGAATTGAAAGTCCAATTCAGGAAGAGATAACCTGCCTATTGAAAAGGTCTTAACTCCACAGGTTTAAGACATACATCAGAACCAGGTCTTAACTGGACAGGTTTAAGACATACATCAGAACCAGGTCTTAACTCCACAGGTTTAAGACATACATCAGAACCAGGTCTTAACTCCACAGGTTTAAGACATACATCAGAACCAGGTCTTAACTCCACAGGTTTAAGACATACATCAGAACCAGGTCTTAACTCCACAGGTTTAAGACATACATCAGAACCAGGTCTTAACTGGACAGGTTTAAGACATACATCAGAACCAGGTCTTAACTCCACAGGTTTAAGACATACATCAGAACCAGGTCTTAACTCCACAGGTTTAAGACATACATCAGAACCAGGTCTTAACTGGACAGGTTTAAGACATACATCAGAACCAGGTCTTAACTCCACAGGTTTAAGACATACATCAGAACCAGGTCTTAACTCCACAGGTTTAAGACATACATCAGAACCAGGTCTTAACTCCACAGGTTTAAGACATACATCAGAACCAGGTCTTAACTCCACAGGTTTAAGACATACATCAGAACCAGGTCTTAACTGGACAGGTTTAAGACATACATCAGAACCAGGTCTTAACTGGACAGGTTTAACACATACATCAGAACCAGGTCTTAACTGGACAGGTTTAAGACATACAGGTCTTAACTCAGAACCAGGTCTTAACTCTACAGGTTTAAGACATACATCAGAACCAGGTCTTAACTGGACAGGTTTAACACATACATCAGAACCAGGTCTTAACTGGACAGGTTTAACACATACATCAGAACCAGGTCTTAACTGGACAGGTTTAAGACATACAGGTTTAACTCTACAGGTTTAAGACATCATCAGAACCAGGTCTTAACTGGTTTAACACATACATCAGAACCAGGTCTTAACTGACAGGTTTAAGACATACATCAGAACCAGGTCTTAACTCCACAGGTTTAAGACATACATCAGAACCAGGTCTTAACTCCACAGGTTTAAGACATACATCAGAACCAGGTCTTAACTCCACAGGTTTAAGACATACATCAGAACCAGGTCTTAACTCCACAGGTTTAAGACATACATCAGAACCAGGTCTTAACTGGACAGGTTTAAGACATACATCAGAACCAGGTCTTAACTGGACAGGTTTAACACATACATCAGAACCAGGTCTTAACTGGACAGGTTTAAGACATACATCAGAACCAGGTCTTAACTCTACAGGTTTAAGACATACATCAGAACCAGGTCTTAACTGGACAGGTTTAACACATACATCAGAACCAGGTCTTAACTGGACAGGTTTAACACATACATCAGAACCAGGTCTTAACTGGACAGGTTTAAGACATACATCAGAACCAGGTCTTAACTCTACAGGTTTAAGACATACATCAGAACCAGGTCTTAACTCCACAGGTTTAACACATACATCAGAACCAGGTCTTAACTCCACAGGTTTAAGACATACATCAGAACCAGGTCTTAACTCCACAGGTTTAACACATACATCAGAACCAGGTCTTAACTGGACAGGTTTAACACATACATCAGAACCAGGTCTTAACTCCACAGGTTCCATAATGGTGTTACAGAAAAAGAATGTAATAAGTGTAATAATAATAAAAACTAACGTAGTCAAGCCCTTAGTCCTGACAGTGGGTTGATGGTTGAGTTTTGGGTCTCTCCCCCTCTCGTCCTCCGTACTTCCTCTGTGAGACAGATCATAGGGGCCTATGTAAGCCTGTGGTTCATTCATTCATTATTTGATTATTTAATCAGCCCAGATGAAAATCATCTTTAACACCAGTGTTAATTAGGAAACATCTGGAGCAGAGAGAGAGAGAGCGAAAGAGAGAGAGAGCGAGATGAAAAATGAAAACAGGGGATGGCATCTCTCTCACCAGCTGTCACTGTCTCTCCTTCTATCCCTCCATTATCCCCCTCTTACCATCCATTTCTCTTATTCTCCCTCTCTCCCTCCCTTTATCTTTTCTTTGGCATTCTGTCACCCTCTGTTCTGTAATGCCAGTGTATCCCACCAGGGGGAGCAGTGTTTATGCTGCAAGACACCAGACCAGTTGGTTTCAGTGAAGGAGAACTTTTACATTTTCCCAATAACACAAGCAGGAGAATATCATTCACTGTATACACTACCAATATATAGTCTGTAAGGATATCCATACAATATCAATACATTTTAATGGACGATAAAGTATTATTTTATATTATTTTATGACCTGAGAGAATACAGCACTTCCCTTTTGTTGGTCATTAAACCAGTGGAGCTCTATGTTCTGTTCCTCTCCCATCATTCACACATGAACAGCACCTGAAGGTGGGATTATTTGGCAGCACCACGAACACCACTCCAGTCCAGTGGTGAACCTTCATTACCTACAGCACCACGAACAGAGGGATGGGGGAAAGAGAGGAGGAGGGGATAGAGGGAAAGAGGGAGGGATTCCCTTTAATTGCAATCATCCTGAGCAGTTCTGTGTGTCGTGCTGGCAGCAGCACTGCAGGGATCCACACTCCACACATACAATTAACACAGGATAGTAGGGGGCACATAATTGGGCCTTCTCCCTCTCTCCAGTCACGCTATTCTACTATGTGTGTATTTGGGTGTGTGGGTCCGCTACAGGGTGTGTGTGGCCACTGGTCCTGATTTTACTCCAAAGCTAAACACATATTCCATGTTCATACTTGGCCCTTAGTTTTCTATTGTCAGTATGTGGTTGTACAGTACATGTGGTGGAGCCTGCCCATCTGAGGGGGGTACAGCTCCATGACAGTTCCATGTTTCTTGGTTGATGCTCGTCATCTGCTTTGCCTGAACCAAAACAGTGTTGTTTTTTTCTATGGGTTGTTTCTATGCTGGCTGGGTGATGCGTCCAGCTATTGTCTCAGTATGTTTCCTCTGTCTGTGTCTCAGTATGTTTCCTCTGTCTGTGTCTCAGTATGTTTCCTCTGTCTGTGTCTCAGTATGTTTCCTCTGTCTGTGTCTCAGTATGTTTCCTCTGTCTGTGTCTCAGTATGTTTCCTCTGTCTGTGTCTCAGTATGTTTCCTCTGTCTGTGTCTCAGTATGTTTCCTCTGTCTGTGTCTCAGTATGTTTCCTCTGTCTGTGTCTCATTGTGTTTCCTCTGTCTGGGTCTCAGGGTGTTTCCTCTGTCTGTGTCTCAGTATGTTTCCTCTGTCTGTGTCTCGGGGTGTTTCCTCTGTCTGTGTCTCAGTATGTTTCCTCTGTCTGTGTCTCAGTATGTTTCCTCTGTCTGTGTCTCAGTGTGTTTCCTCTGTCTGTGTCTCATTGTGTTTCCTCTGTCTGTGTCTCATTGTGTTTCCTCTGTCTGTGTCTCATTGTGTTTCCTCTGTCTGGGTCTCAGTATGTTTCCTCAGTATGTTTCCTCTGTCTGGGTCTCATTGTGTTTCCTCTGTCTGTGTCTCAGTATGTTTCCTCTGTCTGTGTCTCGGGGTGTTTCCTCTGTCTGTGTCTCAGTATGTTTCCTCTGTCTGTGTCTCAGTATGTTTCCTCTGTCTGTGTCTCAGTATGTTTCCTCTGTCTGTGTCTCAGTGTGTTTCCTCTGTCTGTGTCTCATTGTGTTTCCTCTGTCTGTGTCTCATTGTGTTTCCTCTGTCTGTGTCTCATTGTGTTTCCTCTGTCTGGGTCTCATTGTGTTTCCTCTGTCTGGGTCTCAGTGTGTCTCCTCTGTCTGGGTCTCAGTATGTTTCCTCAGTATGTTTCCTCTGTCTGTGTCAGTATGTTTCCTCTGTCTGTGTCTCAGTGTGTTTCCTCTGTCTGTGTCTCGGGTGTTTCCTCTGTCTGTGTCTCAGTGTTGGCAGGGTGTTGTGTCAGGGTTAATTAAGACACACAGCTCATCTCTACCTGATGAGGGTCAGAACACAGAGGCAGCTCTGCATCACATTAATCTAACCCCAATTTATGCTGACACACACACACACACACACACACACACACACACACACACACACACACACACACACACACACACACACACACACACACACACACACACACACACACACACACACACACACACACACACACACACACACAGAGCTGCATCACATGAATCCTCAATGTATGTTGTCTTGACTCCTGCTGATAGATACCACACTCATCTGCATCCAAAATCACACAGGCACACATATAGTACACACACTCCTGTTCACACACACTTACACACATGCAAGCACACATGCACACTTAAGTACACACGTGCACACACACATTTTAGCTGCCTGCTCCGTCATCCAGTGGTGATGATGATCCTGCTGTTTTGACTTCCTGTTTCTGATTCATCCTTCCTTCTCTCTGAAAACATACACACATGCGCGCGCACACACCGACACACGTACTACTGGGCCGCTACTCCGGGCCGCTACTCCGGGCCACTACTCCGGGCCACTACTCTGGGCCGCTACTCCGAGCCGCTACTCCGGGCCACTACTCCGGGCCACTACTCTGGGCCGCTACTCCGAGCCGCTACTCTGGGCCGCTACTCCGAGCCGCTACTCTGGGCCACTACTCCGGGCAACTACTCCGGGCCGCTACTCCGGGCCGCTACTCCGGGCCGCTACTCCGGGCCGCTACTCCGAGCCGCTACTCCGGGCCACTACCAAATCCCTTACCTACTCCCTTACCTACTACTCTCCCCTACTGCTGCATACACACTACCCTCCACCTACACACTATCCTACACACTACCCTACACACTACCCTCCACCTGCACACTATCCTACACACTACCCTACACACTACCCTCCACCTGCACACTATCCTACACACTACCCTCCACCTGCACACTATACTACACACTACCCTCCACCTGCACACTATCCTACACACTATCCTCCACCTGCACACTATCCTACACACTACCCTCCACCTGCACACTATCCTACACACTACCCTCCACCTGCACACTATCCTACACACCACCCTACACCTACACACTATACTACACACTACCCTCCACCTGCACACTATCCTACACACTACCCTCCACCTGCACACTATCCTACACACTACCCTCCACCTGCACACTATCCTACACACCACCCTACACCTACACACCTACACCTCCACCTGCACACTATACTACACACTACCCTCCACCTGCACACTATCCTACACACTACCCTACACACTACCCCTCCACCCTCCACCTGCACACTATCCTACACACTACCCTACACACTACCCTCCACCTGCACACTATCCTACACACTACCCTCCACCTGCACACTATACTACACACTACCCTCCACCTGCACACTATCCTACACACTACCCTCCACCTGCACACTATCCTACACACCACCCTACACCTACACACTATCCTACACACTACCCTCCACCTGCACACTATCCTACACACTACCCTCCACCTGCACACTATCCTACACACTACCCTACACACTACCCTCCACCTGCACACTATCCTACACACTACCCTACACACTACCCTCCACCTGCACACTATCCTACACACTACCCTCCACCTGCACACTATCCTACACACTACCCTACACACTACCCTCCACCTGCACACTATCCTACACACTACCCTACACACTACCCTCCACCTGCACACTATCCTACACACTACCCTCCACCTGCACACTATCCTACACACTACCCTACACACTACCCTCCACCTGCACACTATCCTACACACTACCCTACACACTACCCTCCACCTGCACACTATCCTACACACTACCCTACACACTACCCTCCACCTGCACACTATACTACACACTACCCTCCACCTGCACACTATCCTACACACTACCCTCCACCTGCACACTATCCTACACACCACCCTACACCTACACACTATACTACACACTACCCTCCACCTGCACACTATCCTACACACTACCCTCCACCTGCACACTATCCTACACACTACCCTACACACTACCCTCCACCTGCACACTATCCTACACACTACCCTACACACTACCCTCCACCTGCACACTATCCTACACACTACCCTCCACCTGCACACTATCCTACACACTACCCTACACACTACCCTCCACCTGCACACTATCCTACACACTACCCTACACACTACCCTCCACCTGCACACTATCCTACACACTACCCTCCACCTGCACACTATCCTACACACTACCCTACACACTACCCTCCACCTGCACACTATCCTACACACTACCCTACACACTACCCTCCACCTGCACACTATCCTACACACTACCCTCCACCTGCACACTATCCTACACACTACCCTACACACTACCCTCCACCTGCACACTATCCTACACACTACCCTCCACCTGCACACTATCCTACACACTACCCTACACACTACCCTCCACCTGCACACTATCCTACACACTACCCTACACACTACCCTCCACCTGCACACTATCCTACACACTACCCTCCACCTGCACACTATCCTACACACTACCCTACACACTACCCTCCACCTGCACACTATCCTACACACTACCCTACACACTACCCTCCACCTGCACACTATCCTACACACTACCCTACACACTACCCTCCACCTGCACACTATCCTACACACTACCCTCCACCTGCACACTATCCTACACACTACCCTACACACTACCCTCCACCTGCACACTATCCTACACACTACCCTACACACTACCCTCCACCTGCACACTATCCTACACACTACCCTCCACCTGCACACTATCCTACACACTACCCTACACACTACCCTCCACCTGCACACTATCCTACACACTACCCTACACACTACCCTCCACCTGCACACTATCCTACACACTACCCTCCACCTGCACACTATCCTACACACTACCCTACACACTACCCTCCACCTGCACACTATCCTACACACTACCCTACACACTACCCTCCACCTGCACACTATCCTACACACTACCCTCCACCTGCACACTATCCTACACACTACCCTACACACTACCCTCCACCTGCACACTATCCTACACACTACCCTACACACTACCCTCCACCTGCACACTATCCTACACACTACCCTCCACCTGCACACTATCCTACACACTACCCTACACACTACCCTCCACCTGCACACTATCCTACACACTACCCTACACACTACCCTCCACCTGCACACTATCCTACACACTACCCTACACACTACCCTCCACCTGCACACTATCCTACACACTACCCTCCACCTGCACACTATCCTACACACCCTCCACCTGCACACTATCCTACACACTACCCTACACACTACCCTCCACCTGCACACTATCCTACACACTACCCTACACACTACCCTCCACCTGCACACTATCCTACACACTACCCTCCACCTGCACACTATCCTACACACTACCCTACACACTACCCTCCACCTGCACACTATCCTACACACTACCCTCACACTACCCTCCACCTGCACACTATCCACACTACCCTCCACCTGCACACTATCCTACACACACTACCCTACACACTACCCTCCACCTGCACACTATCCTACACACTACCCTACACACTACCCTCCACCTGCACACTATCCTACACACTACCCTCCACCTGCACACTATCCTACACACTACCCTACACACTACCCTCCACCTGCACACTATCCTACACACTACCCTCCACCTGCACACTATCCTACACACTACCCTACACACTACCCTCCACCTGCACACTATCCTACACACTACCCTACACACTACCCTCCACCTGCACACTATCCTACACACTACCCTCCACCTGCACACTATCCTACACACTACCCTACACACTACCCTCCACCTGCACACTATCCTACACACTACCCTACACACTACCCTCCACCTGCACACTATCCTACACACTACCCTACACACTACCCTCCACCTGCACACTATCCTACACACTACCCTCCACCTGCACACTATCCTACACACTACCCTACACACTACCCTCCACCTGCACACTATCCTACACACTACCCTACACACTACCCTCCACCTGCACACTATCCTACACACTACCCTCCACCTGCACACTATCCTACACACTACCCTACACACTACCCTCCACCTGCACACTATCCTACACACTACCCTACACACTACCCTCCACCTGCACACTATCCTACACACTACCCTCCACCTGCACACTATCCTACACACTACCCTACACACTACCCTCCACCTGCACACTACCCTACACACTACCCTCCACCTGCACACTATCCTACACTACCCTCCACCTGCACACCTACACACTACCCTACACACTACCCTCCACCTGCACACTATCCTACACACTACCCTACACACTACCCTCCACCTGCACACTATCCTACACACTACCCTCCACCTGCACACTATCCTACACACTACCCTACACACTACCCTCCACCTGCACACTATCCTACACACTACCCTACACACTACCCTCCACCTGCACACTATCCTACACACTACCCTACACACTACCCTCCACCTGCACACTATCCTACACACTACCCTCCACCTGCACACTATCCTACACACTACCCTCCACCTGCACACTATCCTACACACTACCCTACACACTACCCTCCACCTGCACACTATCCTACACACTACCCTACACACTACCCTCCACCTGCACACTATCCTACACACTACCCTACACACTACCCTCCACCTGCACACTATCCTACACACTACCCTACACACTACCCTCCACCTGCACACTATCCTACACACTACCCTCCACCTGCACACTATCCTACACACTACCCTACACACTACCCTCCACCTGCACACTATCCTACACACTACCCTACACACTACCCTCCACCTGCACACTATCCTACACACTGAACCGTCCACACAAATACATCTGGGCCCAACTTATTATTATATGAACCGTCCACACAAAGTTACAGTTAAGATTGGAAGCATTTTAAAAATGAAGGATATTACCTCTTTAAAAACAAGTGAGTGCTTTAGTCTGAATGAATGGTCTCCCTCGCTGGGTTTGCACCACCCCTCCCTCGTTTCCCTCCCTCTCACTCCCGAAAGGTTAACGGTGAGAGGCCCTCCTGGAGACGCACAAGTCACCTCCTTTAATTGCCTTTTCTCATCCTTCCTGTTCTCCACTGGGGTCAGCTCTGTCCACTGCAGGACCAGACAGAGGGATCTTTCTGCAGCATACACAGACACGTCACTGAGGCACTCAGGCTGAACTGAGAACCGGAGGCAAGGATGGTAGGGGCATGGGAGGGGGCAGGGGAGATGTGTGTGTGTTGTGTGTGTGTGTGTGTGTGTGTGTGTGTGTGTGTGTGTGTGTGTGTGTGTGTGTGTGTGTGTGTGTGTGTGTGTGTGTGTGTGTGTGTGTGTGTGTGTGTGTGGCACTTCAAGTGTCTGCACTTACACACACAGTATCTCATTAGAAGCAGAGGGGTGCTGTAGTGTACCTATGTTGGCTAATTGAGCTGCAGTGGTCACCAGGCCTCAGTACCGCCCTCATCCATGAAACAGCTGACACCAGCACTGCAATGCTCACTATTTCTTCTAGAGATGATGATATTAGCTGGGAGATCTAACCAGGATAGAAACTTCAGAAACCATGTAGAAAATTCCCCATATTTCTCATTTCTGGTATTGAAAAGTGGCTACAGTTTTACTATGAGAGTGTGCGTGGTAGAACATCATTAGAAGTTTGATTTGTAGAAATGCTGTATCTGTACAAATGATCAGGTTGACCTTGAAACATGCAATTCTATGAACTGATGAAAGGAAATGGTTTCATGCTTTTCAAATGAGAGGTTTTCATTTGTAGGCTACTCTGTTCTGCCATGTGACTAATAATGAATAAACTGAATAGTGAATAAAAATGAAATAGTGAATAAATGTAACATCTTTCCAGAGAATGATCCAAGATGTGTCAATCTATTTAGTTATACTTTCAACTTTCAGGTTTCAACTTTTAATGTCACATGCACAAGTACAGTCAAATGCCGTTATTGCAAGCTCCAATCCCAACCTTTTAATATATATATATATTTTTTACCTTTATTTAACTAGGGAAGTCAGTTAAGAACAAATTCTTATAACCACTTAGACATTGTAAAGACAGTTTGAAAATGACCATTCTAAACTTCTAAAAGTGACATAAAAGTGTCATAATGACCTCTTCCTAACACCAGCTCAATGATTCTCTGGTGTGGATTGGCAGCAGAAGACTGTGCTATGATATGAGCTCTACACGTTGCTAGCATTAGCCTGGCTGTGTGGCTGAACCATAGAATCAGGAGTAGAATGAACATCCCCATCGAAAGCAGTGCTCCATAGACTGATGGACTGTCTGTTCTACTCATTCTACTTCTAGGAGGCCATTTGAGTCAGAGCTCTGGGTGTGAGAGGATATCATTAGGAACTGACAGGAGAACAGATGAGTTGTGTTATCTCACTCTCACATCTAAAACGCTATGGCTGAGGGAGATGGATAGAAAGAGAGAGAGCCAGAGCGAGCATGAGATAGAAAGATGGAAAGAAGAGAGTGAGATGGAGGTAATGGAGAAGGGGGGGGTCGGGGTAGAGACAGAGAAAAGAGATTTGAGAAAAGGCTCATTCCCATCTGACAGGTAGAGATTGGGCATGAAGGTGTCTACCATCTTTAATTCATTCTGTTTGGGGAGGACTGGTCTGGGTTCAAAGTGCCATTGGAAAAGCAGCATGTTATTAAAGTAACTTTCAAATAACATGCCAAAGGAAAATATTACTATATAAAATCATGAGCATATATTTTTTGAAGGTGCTTCCTGGCTGGATACACGTATGTGCAGTAATTCACAGAATGGCAGGTGTTGTGCTGGATCAGTATACAGTATATAGGTTGGCCACACAGAAATATGACTGACCTTCTCCAGTAGGAGTGGCCAGCATTAGGCTGTGTCCCTAAGCAGAGCCCTTCCTTACCATGTCACCACTGCTGCTGGCTGCAAACCCTCGGACCTTCTTACCCAGACCTCCTCACCGAGGGGACTTTTAATCCACTTTACAAGGTTCTGCGTTTCACTAGTGCCCCATTATAAATGAATATCATATATAATACAGTGTAGTAGTGTAATGATATTCTGTTCTGGAGCACAGCTCCGGCCAGTCAGCCATTTCCTTCTCCTCCGCCCACTGACTAGGCACCATAGCACAGAGGAGAGGAACCTCTGGAACAGCTATGAATACAGGTGGGACAACCAGGTGGGGATGTTGTGTATGTGTCTCAACAGAATTACAGATAATACGTCCAGAAGAGACACATTTGGAGTTCCTTGCTGCCATTGAGCTGCAGAACTACAAGGAATGATTTGTAAGTCATCATATGGAATCTGTTAACCATGTACAGAGTTTAGAGATTACTACATTGGCGTGGGGTTTTGAATTACACACACTTCACAATCAAATCTAAGAAGGTTTTAGTTGGACCACCATTTTGTTCTCTTCTCTGTTCTGTTACTACCACAGGACTGCAACATACCAAGGTGTGGATTTATGGAACATTAAAGTCCTCTTTTAATATAAAGCACATGTATGGAACTGTTGGACAGCAAGCTACAGTAGACTCTATGATTCAGGATTGTTCTTTTTCCTTCTTTTACAGTGAGGAGCGAGGCGTGAATTAAAGGCATGGTGAATGTTTGCAGCTTTACAGAAAGCTCTGAAAATAAACTGCCCAAATGGATCTTGTGGTTTTAAAATGAGAGAGAAGTGATGAAAAAAACGACGTGCCCTGTGATTCTGGCCTTTTGACTCTGGATGTTTGAAATGTTTCTGTTTTGCTGAACTGGAAGGGTGACAGCAGGTGGGCAACAACGCAGGAGCAACAGTTGCCAAGGAACAGGGTTCTAACGTTTCCACGGTGATCAGAGCGTTATGACCCAACAGTGCAGGGCTCACTTCTCTCTCCCCCTCTCCCCTGCCTTCTCCTCACCCCTATTACACCCCCTCCTCTCCCCCTCTCCCTCCCCTGGGTGTGCGTTGTGTGTCCAGGTCAACTGGACCAAATCTGTTTGAGCGGCTGCCATCACACGTTCACACACTTGGCCAGAGCTCACTCATACACATGCAAACCCACACATGCTCACACGCTCACGGCAGGAAATGAGTGTTTGTTCGGACAAGGCGCCTCTTCCTGTGCTCTCCCTAAGGGCTCCCTCTGGTCCGGGTTCTCATTGTGTGTGCTTGCTTTTGCCTTCCCCACTCCACAACTTGCTTATTCTCTCTCTATTCTCTGGGATCACTCTGGCCTATTCCGTCTTTATCCTTTGGACCCTGTCTCATCTCTCTGCTCCTTCTCTCTTCTCTGGTCTCGCTGTCCTCATTCCTCATCCCCTCCCTCCTCCCTCCTCCCTCCTCTGTTTGGTTCCCTTCTCTCTCCCAAAGCCAGTGGATGGAGGTGGTCTGCTAGAGAATCTATTTCACTCAGAACTCAGAGACACGTTTCAAGGAGCTGTCAGACAGTCAATACAATGGGACTTTGTCTGTGATCACTTTTAATGCTGAATGTCTCATTTGACATTTCCTTGCAAGTGGCCAAACTCAGTCTTTATATGGACGATTTTAAATGGCAGCATATTTATCGAAATCAGGAGAGAATAAACAGTGAAATGGAATGGATTCTGTGTGAGATTCAACTGGAGGACTGGAAGAAATCTGAGAGGCTGTGTAGACCAAAGAGATATTGGCCTGCGTGTGTGTGTGCATGTGTGTGTAACGACAAAGCCTTGGTCTGTGCTTGCTGTTTGCTTAAGGTGGCATGAGTCGGCGAGACTCAAACAGGAGCCTGTTTTTGCATGACCTGCCAAGTGCCCGACTGACGTTTAGCTCACACACACACACACTCGCACACACGCACACACGCACGCATCGGCCACAAGTCAACATCTATCTGCACTAGCAGTCTTCTTGTCTTTTAGTTTTTTCAACACAGCACCAGATCCAGACAGCCATTTTTATTCTTCAGACATAGACCCGTTGAAAGCAGCTACAGTACAGCTGTGAGCGACATTTTTTTATTTCACCTTTATTTAACCAGGTAGACTAGTTGAGAACAAGTTCTCATTTACAACTGCGACCTGGCCAAGATAAAGTAGTAGTGATGCTAGATAGCTGGGCCGGTGCGGGCAGCGATCGGTTGAGGGTAGCCTAGTGGTTAGAACGTTGGACTAGTAACCAAAAGGTTACAAGTTCAAATCCCACGAGCTGACAAGGTAAAAATCTGCCGTTCTGCCCCTGAACAGGCAGTTAACCCACTGTTCCTAGGCCGTCATTGAAAATAAGAATTTGTTCTTAACTGACTTGCCTAGTTAAATAAAGGAAAATCTAAATAAAAAGAGCATGCATTTACTTGTACTTGCAGTTGGAGGCCATGGAAGGAGAGTTGTATGGCATTGAAGCTCATCTGGACGTTTCTTAACACAGTGTCCAAAGATGGACCAGATGTATACAGAATGGTGTCGTCTACGTAGAGGTGGATCAGAGAATCACCAGCAGAAAGAGCGACATCATTGATGTATACAGAGAAAAGAGTCAGCCCGAGAATTGAACCCTGTGGCACCCCCATAGAGACTGCCAGATGTCCGGACAACATGTCCTCCGATTTGACACACTGAACTCTGTCTGCGAAGTAGTTTGTGAACCAGGGGATGGCAGTCATTTGAGAAACCAAGGCTGTTGAGTCTGCCGATAAGAAGTCTGCCGAGAGTCAAAAGCCTTGGCCAGGACGATGAATACGGCTGCACAATATTGTCTTTTATCGCTGGCGGTTATGATATCGTTTAGTACCTTGAGCGTAGCTGAGGATTGCATAGTGGAGAAGGTATGGTGGGATTCGAATTGGTCGGTGATCTGTTTGTTAACTTGGCTTTCGAAGACCTTAGAAAGGCAGGGTAGAATAGATATAGGTCTGTCACAGTTTGGGTCTAGAGGGTCTCCCCTTTGAAGAGGGGGATGACCGTGGCAGCTTTCCAATCTTTTGGGATCTCAGACAATATGAAAGAGAGGTTGAACAGGCTAGTAATAGGGGTTGCAACAATTGCGGCGGATCATTTTAGAAAGAGTGGGTCCAGATTGTCTAGCCCAGCTGATTTGTAGGGGTCCAGATTTTGCAGCTCTTTCAGAACATCAGCTATCTGGAGTTGGGTGAAGGAGTAATGGGGGAGACTTGGGCGAGTTGCTGTGTGGGTGCAGAGCTGTTGACCGGGGTAGGGGTAGCCAGGTGGAAAGCATGGCCAGCCGTAGAGAAATGCTTATTGAAATTCTCAATTATTGTGGATTTATCGGTGGTGACAGTGTATCATTGCCTCAGTGCAGTGGGCAGCTGGGAGGAGGTGCTCTTGTTCTCTATGGACTTTACAGTGTCCCAGAACTTTTGAGAGTTTGTGCTACAGGATGCAAATTTCTGTTTGAAAAAGCAAGCCTTTGCTTTTCCTAACTGACGGGGTGTATATTGGTTCCTAACTTCCCTCCTCCATGAGGGGAGGGGTTAAGAGAATGGACCAAGATGACCTAGGCCTAGGTTTATAATCCAGGGCTCACTTGAAAAAGACATGTAAAGCTCAATGTATGTGATAATGGTGCTGGTGGGAGGTTAGCTGAAGACTGACAGGTGGGCCATGTGAGCAGGTGTTGTAGGAAGAGTGAGCTAGGGCTGAGAGGTCAGTCTGGGGTGAGTTGTTTGGGTGTACAGTATGAGACATGTCTGAGAGGTTGGCTGTCAAAGCCACGTTGCTGGAGGGGCCTGGAAGAGAGCCAGATGTTGCGTAACGACTCCCATAAACCAGCAGGGGTGCAGCGTCTCTCTGTTTCCCCCCTCTCTCTGTCTCTGACGCCCTGTTTCTCTCTCTTTGCCTGTATCTCTCTCTCTCTCTCTCCCTCTCGGCCTGAATGACAGAGTCACAGCAATAGCTAAACAGGAGGAAAAGACGCTGAGACAACATCCCAACAACTTTTAGGGTTCTATTCAATCTGTATCGGTGAAGCTTAAAGGTATTTCATATTGAGCCGACATATGCAGTGTTTACCGTGAATGCAGTCTCCACTAACGTGGGAACATTGCCTTTAAATTTCAATCATGCTGTAACGCTGATTTTCCGTGATACGGATTGAATAGAGCCCTTAGTCAACGTTAGGCTTCCGGCGTCTCCCACCCAGCTAGATCAAAGTGGAGCCTTAAGTAGCACTGTCTGCTTTATGCACATCCCCTGTCTGACTGCAACAGAACCTCTGAGAGAGAGAGAGAGAGAGAGAGGGAGTGCCAACACTACACTGTGTGTGTGTGTGTGTGTGTGTGTGTGTGTGTGTGTGTGTGTGTGTGTGTGTGTGTGTGTGTGTGTGTGTGTGTGTGTGTGTGTGTGTGTAAGCATGGCGATTTCATTATCATAAATAGGGACTGGGAAATCTCCTCCATCTTTCAATTTTACCTATT